>NW_022589710.1:32082292-32248686 GCF_004348235.1 Phoca vitulina | reverse complement strand
TCAGTTTGTTTCAGAGTCCATAGTCTCTCATGGTTCGTCTCCCCCTCTGATTTCCCCCCCTGCTATCTTCTTCTTCTTCTTTTTTTTTTTTTTTTACCATATAATGTATTATTTGTTTCAGAGGTACAGGTCTGTGATTCATCAGTCTTACACAATTCACAGCGCTCACCATAGCACATACCCTCCCCAATGTCTATCACCCAGCCACCCCATCCCTCCCACCCCCCACCACTCCAGCAACTCTCAGTTTGTTTCCTGAGATTAAGAATTCTTCATATCAGTGAGGTCATATGATACATGTCTTTCTCTGATTGACTTATTTCACTCAGCATAATACCCTCCAGTTCCATCCACGTCGTTGCAAATGGCAAGATTTCATTCCTTTTGATGGCTGCGTAATATTCCATTGTGTATATACACCACGTCTTCTTTATCCATTCATCTGTCGATGGACATCTTGGCTCTTTCCACAGTTTGGCTATTGTGGACATTGCTGCTATAAACATCGGGGTGCACATATCCCTTCAGATCCCTACATTTGTATCTTTGGGGTAAATACCCAATAGGGCAATTGCTGGATCTTATGGTAGCTCTATTTTCAACTTTTTGAGGAAGCTCCATACTATTTTCCAGAGTGGCTGCATGTAATCTTCTTTTTTTACTCATAAAATATAATGGCAATTTCTCAGGTCATAAAAGAACTATAGCCGTTATGACCATTTATTTAAGAGATGATTTATCTATTTTTTCCACTAACAGATTTTTGGATGGTTTTCTTTTTTTAAAATAAGCCCCACCAAAAAAACAAAGCACAAAAATCCCTACCAGACTATTTGTTTGGATTTGTGGGTATGTATAAAAAAAAATTGTTCTCTTTATACCTAAGCATATTTTTATAGGCATTTTCCAGCTTTTAATTAAGCAGCTTTTTTCTCAGCATTACCCTTTTCGTTGGAGTCTCTCCTTTTAAATTGATTGAAACTGCATACAAAAAAAAACATAAGAAAAGATTTCTGAGAAGAAAATCAGCAGAGATTAAGAGATAAATTAACAATGACTTATCTTTTTTTTTTTTTTTTTTTTTTTTAAAGATTTTATTTATTTATTTGAGAGAGAGAGAATGAGAGACAGAGAGCATGAGAAGGAAGAGGGTCAGAGGGAGAAGCAGACTCCCTGCCGAGCAGGGAGCCCGATGCGGGACTCGATCCCGGGACACCAGGATCATGACCTGAGCCGAAGGCAGTCGCTTAACCAACTGAGCCACCCAGGCGCCCCAACAATGACTTATCTTAAAAACTGATTATAGAAGAGTGATTTTTCACACCTTCTAGTTCAAATAAGAAGAGGGATTTTTCACACTTTCTATTCCAAATAAAAATAAGAACAGAGGGTGTTGAATGGAAATCAAAGTTTGATCTCTGAAAATATTTATAATAGGGCATTGCTTAGGAAATCAATTTTATTAGTTTAATGCCTTAACTTTTTATATATGTAATTCAAATTTTCAGGAAGAAATGAGAAAAGCCACAATTGATCTCCTAGAAATTGAAAGCATGGAACTCAGCAGACTATATTTTCTACTGGAAACTCTTCCCAGTAACATTGGCAGAGAATTGGAAGGTACTTTTAAGGTTATCAACCATAGAAACTTAGTTTATCTTGTAAGAAAATAGAGCCTACTACTTTAACAAGACAAGTTTAATAGTTGGGTCATGTCAAAATATAGCTAGAAAGAGTACACAGCACAAACACAGATCCATAATAACGTTCTCTTACATTTTAAATGGAAATGATATATATAAAACTTGAATTTATATAGTTTAGTTTCTAAATAGACTAATGATATGTAGATCAACCCATTCCAAATTGGTATTTATCCAATTAAATTAGGCAGTTTGACTCACCTAAATCACCATTCTACTTTTTCTCCCTGTAGGTTTGGGGATTATAGGTACCTCATTTAAGTGGAATCTTACAATACTTGTCCTTTTGTGACTGGCTAATGTCACTTGGAAGGTCTTCAAGATTCATCCATGTTGTAGCTTGTGTCAGAATTTTCCTTCATTTTAGGGCCGAACAATATTCCGTTGTATGTGTATACTGTGTTTTGTGTATCTGTTCATTCACTGGATGGACCCTTGGGTTGTTTCCACCCTTTACCTATCGCGAACAAAGCTGTTATAAACATGGTGGTGCAAATATCTGTCTGAGTCCCTGCTTCCCATTCTTTTGGGCTTATATGCAGAAGGGAATTGCTGGATTGTATGGTACTATGGTACTTTTACTTTAAGTTTTGAGAAACTGCCATACTGTTTTCCATAGTGGCTGAAGTATTTTACATTCCCACCCACGACGCACAAGGATCCCAATTTCTTCACATTCTTGTCAACATTTGTTCTTTTCTATTCTTTTTGGCTTTTTAGATATAGCCATTCCAATGGGTGTGAATTGGTATCATGGTTTTGATTTGCATTTCCCTAATGACTAGTGATGTTGGGCGTTTTTTCATATGCTTATTGGTAATCGGCTTATCTTTGGAGAAATATCTATTCAGGTCCTTTGTTCATCTTTTAACTAGGTTGTTTGGTGGTTATTGAGTAGTGGGAATTCTTCCTCATGGAGTCTGGATGTTAACCCTTTATCAGATACATGATTTGCAAATATTTTGACCCATTCCATGGTTTGCCTTTTCACTCTGTTGATATTGACTTTTGATGCACAAAAGTTTTAAATTTTTAAAAAGATTTTATTCATTTGAGAGAGAGAGAGAGAGTGAGAGAGCAAGCACAGAAGGAGAAACAGACTTCCCTCTGGGCAGAGAGCCCAAAGTGGGGCTCGATCCCAGGACCCCAAGATCATGACCTGAGCCGAAGGCAGATGCTTAACCAACTGAGCCACCCCATCTGCCCCCAAAAGTTTTAAATTTTGATGTAGTACAGTTTATCTATATTTTCTTTTGTTGCCTATGCTTTTGGTGTCCTATCCAAGAAATCATTGCTAAATCCAGTGTCTTGAAGATTTCAATCTCTTATGTTTTCTTCTAAGAGTTTTAAAATTTTAGGTCTGACATTTAGGTTTTTGACTCCTTTTTGGTTAAATTTGGTATTTGGTGTAAGGTAAGCATTCAGTTTCATTTCCCCAGCTGCCAGGAGTGTTGGCTGAGGCTCACAGCTCAGGCCCTCTACAGGAATTGCCCTAGACAAGAGGAACGCTTGACACTGCTTCCTGCCCCATCCTGGCCCATTGTCTCCTCAGGTGCAGCCCATGTCCAGGGAGCAGTCACTGCGAGAATGCAAAGGCCCGCCTCCCCTGCTCAAGAACGACTCCCAAGTGTCCTCACAGCTCCAAAGCTCATTGCCATTTAACCTCCCCCTCCCCCACCCAGTGGTCTAAATTAAAAACAAACGAACAAAAGCAACAGCAACAAAACACTTTTTAAGTCGATGTTCCAGTTATCCGGTTATTCCCTTGCAGCTCCAAATCTACCTTTCTTGCCTGTTCCATGTTGAGAGAGCTGCGCCCTGTCGTTTCCCCCTTTACCAGCCGGCACAATGTTAAGTTTTGTCAAGTGAGGGCACTGGAAGGATACTGGAGGGAAGAGGGAAGAGGATACTCTTTCTGGCCCCAGGGTGCTCAGCTTGGCCAGCTCTCGCAGTGCACACAGCTGTTCCACGTCAGCCCCCTGCAGAGCCCGGCAGCTCCCTCCAGTATCCCTGGGGTGGCTGCATGGCGGATTGCTACCAGTGAGGCAGCAGCTTGTGAACAGATTCCCTGGCAACTCCCTGTGGATGGGCCGTCAATTCCCCCAGAAGCCAGATTTCCATGAGTTCTACCAGCCCAGCAGCTCGTGAATTTCTTTGCCACCCAGTGAGCCACAGCTCTTTCCAATGAGGCCTGGCTCTCAGGTGTGGAGGTGCTGCTTCCTCAAACTAACTCTGTCTAAGCCCTAGGGGTACTAGCTGCCCCTTACACTTGCTGCTCCCCGAGCCTTTACAGTTCTCTTCTCTCTTTTACTATCCAATCCCTCAATACTCTAGTCCTCTGTTAGGCTTACTAATTCCCTATATTACAATTTCCCTATTCAATTTGTAAGATTTCTATCTCCCCAATTAGACACTGAGTGACACAGTTAGTTATAAAACAATATGCATGGTGTTAGTGTGTCAGGGAAAATGCAATAAACTCTATATACAGAAAAAAACAAGACTTAGAAGAATCTGGGCTGAAGGCAGAATTAAGACTATTTTGGCTTACTTTTATAATCAGGAAAAATATTTAGAAGGAAAAGAAAAGAGCATACTAGCTAAAGAGATTCTTGATACCCACATAAATGTAATTAGTCTTACGTTATAAAACTTTGTTACTCAAAGTATGGTTCATGGATCAGCA
Organism: Phoca vitulina; assembly: GCF_004348235.1. Lineage (NCBI taxonomy): Eukaryota > Metazoa > Chordata > Mammalia > Carnivora > Phocidae > Phoca > Phoca vitulina. The sequence goes on along the minus strand of NW_022589710.1, from coordinate 32,244,297 downwards.
GCATCAGCAGCATCTGAAGGCTTGTTATAAAATGCAGAATCTCTAGGCCCACCCCAGAACTACTATATCAGAATCTGTATTTTGGGGTGCCTGGGTGGCTCAGTCAGTTAAGCATCCAACTCTTGGTTTCGGCTCAGGTCATGATCTCAGGGTCCTGGGTTCAAGCCCCACATCGGGCTCCATGTGGAGTTTGCTTGTCCCTCCCCCTCTGCTCCTGCCTTCGTCATGCGCACTCTTGTACTCCCTCTCTAAAAATAGATAAATAAAATCTTGAAAAGGATCTGTATATATATATGTGTATATATATATGCATATTTGAGACTTAAAAGTTTGGGAAGCGCTGCTACAATGAGCAAACTTAACCAGTAGCCTTGGAAAAATAACCTAGCTCTCTCAAATGGAGCTACCAGCCAGTTTCTAGAGAATTTATTGTGTAGAAATGGGTAGTCCAGTACCTTCTAAACATCAGTATTAAAAAAATCATTTTTGCATCTATCATGCACTGAGGTAAACCTCTGAAGTCTTTTGTGATCACACGGATGTGTTATTTGTTGATGAATAATTAGTTCTTTAACACACTGAGTTCCCCAGAAAGCAGAGCCAGAGGCTTTTGCACTATTATTTGGGAGCACAACCCAAGGAGGAGGAGGAGGGCAGGATAAGGAGGCAAAAGCAGGGAGAAGGGAGAGTGGATCTGGGGTGCAACCTGATGCTGACTGCCGCTAAATGCAACACATTAAGCATGGGAACATGCCCCCAGGACACACCGTTCCACCTTCTCCCGGACCGTCCAGGCACCAGCTCCTGCCCGTCATGGGTCCGATATTTGCCTGCTTCCCACACTTTGGGTTACATGTGCGCGGGTGTGCATGTTTAAAGAAGTCCCATGGTAGAGGTGACAAGGAGGTCCTGGACAGGAGGTGAGAAGTGGGTAGAATAAGCAGGAATGAGGTGCTGCCAGACCGCACCAGTGTGAAGTCGTTGAGAGCCCATGGAAAGCTGGTCACCATAGCAGCAGCTGAAGTGACGGGAATAATTGATCGGTAAGACTGAAAGGACCCAAAGGGGTAAGAGGTGTCTGCTACAGGGACATAATTAAAGAGTATTTCAAAGAAAGACCTAATTTTTTCGTGATTTGGAAAGTCACTATCAAGTGTGCCACTTCTCAAATAATCTAGAAACATTTCCACTTACTTTTAAGAATGTGTCAGAGATGCACGCAGATTAAATCTTTTTGAGATAAATCAAATACAAACGGACATTACAAGGATGAATGATGCAATACAGTCTCTGAAGATGAGAATACTTGATCTGAAAAGAACTAATGAAGCTCTAGGGTATGTATTTTTTTTTTTAATTCAGTACTTGTGGGAGTTGGGGTCTGTGGCTGGAGTGTGAAAATTGTCCTAAGGGGTCTGTCCTCTTGTCTGTGCTGGTGTGGGGCAAGTAGGAGGTGGGTATCATCTGGAGCAGATGACCTTGGCTGATGAGGGGTATGTGATGGCCGCACAGAGCTGGGGAGGAGAGCAAAAAATCTTCAACCACTGCAGTCAGGGGACCTGTCAAGTTTCAGAGACCATCCAGCTTCCCAGCAGCACCTACTGTGTGTGACTCTCGTGCCACCTCCAAAGGTAGAGGCGCACAGTGGTTTCAGATTCCCCTTTAGCAAAATCAAGTTTACAAACCTCAACCACTAAAGCAAGAAATTTGGCTGGATATTGTATTAGAAATACAGTATCAAACCAGATACGCTGTAGCTAGTTTATCTTAAAGGTATTCAGCCATAAACTACTGGAGGTCTGAGGGATGGGATTGGTTCCCAGCAGAGAATTAATTACAGATTTCGTCTGTAATTAAATGAGATGATATATATAACTGCCTGTAGCTCAGATTCTGACACCTATTAGTTTCTTTCCTTTATCCCTGAGCTGTATTGCCAGGACTTCACCCCATGGGCCTCCTTTTCTCCACCTGTAAAGTGGGGATTACAAATTTGAATTTATGCATCTCATGGAGGAAAAGATACATTCTGAAAGGAAAACCAACAAAACCTTAGGAACAACTCAGCATTGTGAGCAAATACGTAAGAATGATGCATAAATATCAGAATGTCAGTTTGTCAGAGGAAGAAATGTTGGAAGAGTCCCTATGAAAGAAAAAAAATCTTCTTGGGAAGCTAAAGTGATCAGAAGGTCGCTTGGTGCACATAATATCAAAGCATCAGGAATTAGGTGAAGGGGCGCCTGGGTGGCTCAGTCGTTAAGCGTCTGCCTTCAGCTCAGGTCATGATCCCAGGGTCCTGGGATAGAGCCCCACATCGGGCTCCCTGCTCGGCAGGAAGCCTGCTTCTCCCTCTCCCACTCCCCCTGCTTGTGTTCCTGCTCTCGCTATCTCTCTCTGTCAAATAAATAAATAAAATCTTTAAAAAAAAAAAAAAAAGGAATTAGGTGGAGACCTTGAGGCCCAGGGACGACTTTCCCCAATTAGGCCCTCAGAACACCTGTTCTGGGGGATGCTCCATGAAAAAGAAAGTTCATGATCACATAAGCTTGAGAATTCTAACCCCTCTTAGGGATTCACAATGTGGATTTGCTAGCCAGAGACTGCTGTGTGAACTATATTATCAATTCCTAAACTAATAACAAGGAAGATAATATCCAGGCTGGAGTACTCAGGTCAATTGGCCAGCACCATCACACCTCTACAGACCAGTGATTTTCAAACTTGATGCATCAGAATCACTTGGAGTGCTTATTAAAACACAAATTACTAGAAAGCTCCGCAGCACCCCAAATTTCTGATTTAGTAGGTGTGGGGGATGGGAGTGAGAATTTGCATTTCTAACGAGTTGCCAGGTGATGCTAATGGGGCTGGTCCTGACCACATGTTCAGAATCTCTGCTCTAGAGAAATCTTTATGGAAAGGCAAATGACAAACATAAGGCGGGTTGCTTGATGAGCTAGCATCACCAAGCTACAATCTCACTGCATCCATTTTTCAAAGAAAGATGCACATCAAGATGCCAACACTCTCTGACAGGTGGTCCTCTCCTGGACAGTCCCCCCAAATGGCAAGCTCTTTGGGTGGGTTTTTCTTAGGTCCTGTGTTGGGTTTCTGAGTTCTCTCTTCTCAACCCACCTCAATACACCTAATTAGTTTTTGGTGTTGTTTTTTTTTTTTATTTGACTTGTTTAGCTTAGTTCTACTAAGGCTACTCCATCCTTAGGTTGACTCATTCTTAGAAGGCTTCCTCTACTAGACCCACAAAGCACCCATTATCGGACCCTCTCTAGCCTGGGCTTTTAATTGCATTTCCATGGTAGAGTTGACTTCTGGAAAATAAACTTACCAACAACCTGTTACCATTTTCCTGAGCCTTTGCACACAATCCCCTTGAACAACTGAAGTCTTTAGCCCTGGGGATTAGAGAAAGGAAAAAGGTCTTAACATTGTAGAAGCTTTTAAAAAAGGAAAATCTAGAAATGGCACCAATTGTCCCTCCTTCCAGTCTTGGCATTGTTGGCCCTGGGGTAGATATTTCTCACTGTCTTAAGGTCTTCTTCAGATGGTTGTGGCTAGCCATGGATAGGTGAAGTTAATGTCTCCTCCTGAACTCAGATTTGGCTGCAGGTAGGAGGGGATAAGAGAGTTCAAGTTAGGTTTCAAGCATCTTCTGAACAGTGAAGACAGACTCTGCTCTCTCCTCCCTGACTCTTGTCCATCAGAGGAAGGCTTGCTTTCTCCTGGGCCCTCCCTGCAGGGCACGGCATCAGAAGGTGGCTGGAGGGATGGTGAGATATTTATCTTCCTTTGGCTTGGTTGCATGTCTCAGGATAAGATAGTTATGGCAATGCTACCTATCAAACCATTTGTCTGGTCAGATTCCATTCATCTCAAAACTGTTTTTGAATCCTTGCATACCTTAAACCAAAACATCCCATAGTTACTACCAGGAACCGGATGGGTGGGGCGAGGCAGGACCCCATGACATTTGTGCAGCAGTAAACAGGTGCAAGATTGACATTTGTCTTGTGTTTCCTTCTGTCCTCATCTCAGCCAAGTTTAAGTGATCACGAATACAACTTAAGTATTCCTTACAGTTTCCCTCTGTATGGTGTTCATCTCGGCAAACAGACTTTAAGTTCCTTTCCTAAAAACCATACTTTTCATTCCATGAACCATTCTTTTCTCCTAGTGAAGAGCAAGAGAAGCTGGCGAGGGAGCACGAAAAGTTAGTGATGGCACTCAACCACACGATGGGAGAAAAGGCCGCCACCACTGTTTACATCAATGAGACTTACACCAAAATCAACTCGGAGAGAAAAGAAATAGAATTGCAAAAACGACATCTCGAAGAAATAGAGGAGCAATTGGAAAAAGAAAAAGAGGAATATTTGAAAAGAAAACAAAAACTGGATGAAGAGGTAAGTGGCATGATTTACTTTTTAAAAAATTACAGAATCGTGTGGAATCTCAGGCAGGAAATTCGCAAGGCTAGCAAGCGTCCCGTGCGGTATCTCCTGTGAACGGTGATGCAGAGATGCAAGCACACCGGGGACCCTTGGGGTAGACACTGATTGTGTCATAGCATCTGAGGTCATGGGAAAGAATATGAGTGACGGGATTTGTCACACTAGGGTAGCCCCTTGCTCATAGGCAGCCCTACAGGGACAAGGATCTTGTTTTCGTGGCATCTCGTTGCCTCTGACCATTCTGACCATGGACAAGACCAGGGAGATCCACGCTGCCAGAGCCTTCAGCTCCTGCTGAAAGCATCCGAGCAGAGCAGCCTGCAGAAGGGCTGGGTGGAGCCCTAGGCTGCAACAGAAAAGAGTATCTTGAGACTAGCGATTTTGGGAGAGTAGATGGGAATGACTACCGCATCTTGGTGTCTGCTGGGCTATATTAATTAAAATTCACCATCAGAGTGGCTCGTGACGGTTCCTCTTTTCTGTGCTTCTGTTACCCCAGGAGAGGCAGGGCTCTCTCCAGGGGAGGTGTTCCCAGCAGTCTTCCTTCTCCCCCATGTGTGGCAGCCTGGCTCATGATGAGAATTGCTGTCGGGTCCCTGCCGCTGCCCTCCCTGTGGTGGGCACAGGCAAGACTATCATGCAGAAAATTGGCTGGGGCTCGCACCCTGTGTAGCCCCCACCAAGGTTCACTGAACGCACATAATAGGCTGGGGTAACAGCCTGTTAATTTCCTTTACTTCCTATGAGAAAGGAAAAACTATTACAGCTGTCAGAGTCTTCAAATTGTAAGCTCTCCCCTAACACCAAACAAAATATTTTTTGCTAATATTATGTCTATGACCACAAGACCTTAGGAGAAGTCTTTGGCTGAAGAATGAACACAGAATTCTGATTTTCAACAAAATGGATTAATCCCAAAGTTCCATTCCTATGCAACGGTGCTCTGGTGCTGAGATAATTGACCATGATCATGTTCATTCATAAGACACTTCGGGTGCACTGGCTTTGACAGAAAGCCATCCAAAGTGTATGTTTTCATAACTCTTTAGTACAGAATTGAATATGCTTTCTCAGGCCTTATTACTCCGTTAGTTACCTTGTTCTTGATCATTCATTTTGCCAGACAAATGCATTGATGTGTTTGATTTTGATGAGAGGATGACTCATTCCATTGGGTCTGACAAGTAATCAAAATATGTTTGATCTTGGTAGGATGGTAAGAAGTTGTCCAAGATTGTGAGCTGCCCAGTCTTCAGTGATTTTTTACCCTGTTTTTAGTCTGCTTTCTTTCCCATCCAAAAAATGTGAATTTAGATTTCCAGATCATTCGTCATTTTTTTCTTTGACTTTCCTGATCTTATTATTATTAGCACACTATAAATCTGGTGGCCGTTGCTATGGTGTTTTACTAGTAAATTGCTACAATGGCAGTTGCTTTTAGAATTTGCTATTAATGATCATTGTTTTATTGCTCTTATAAATTTACTATTTCAACATTTATAATTACAATTTATTCTTTGTAGTTCACTATTTTTCTTGTGATGTTGCAAAACAAGCAAACCCTGTTGGCGGGGGGTGTGTTTTTGTTGTTGTTGTTGATAGACCGACCATGGTATACTTAGTATGAGTTAGATTAACAAAATAAAAAGATTTCCTAAACTTTGTTGTTCTCATAAGTTTTTTGATTGGTTTATCATGTTTATCATTACAGATTGAGAGATATAAAAAGTTCTGTGAATTTAAGAGAAGAGAGACTTATAAAAAGAAGAAAGAATTGGATACATTAAAACTTAAAGTGTCAAAAATGAAAGAAACAGTTATGACCAGCACAGTGGTAAGAAAGAATAAACGATGTGTTTGATGTTTAGGAGATCCTTTAGACGTTGTGCTCATGTTGCTGGCAGTTCTAGGATTTCAGACCCTTGTTGACTCTGAAACTAGTTATGACCCAGAAGTGGAGGCATGTGGGTGCTTTCAAGGAAGGAATAGCTGGCGGGGGGGGCGGAGCTTTTGGCCACCTGTCTCACCTGGTAAGAGTGGGAGCCCCTCTGTGCTTCCCGCAGGTGTTTCTCTGAGTCCACACTGATGTGCATGTTTAGATGGCATTACACAGTCTGCGTGTGATCACTCCATGCCGGGGAGCAGAGGAACTTGTCTGATCAGCTCTCTCTCCCCTCCATTCTTCCCCACAGCTGAAATGCAGACCCAAGGCTCTATAAATGTTTGCCTCCCCTTTTCTTTCTTTTTTTTTTTTTTTAAGTAGGCTCCATGCTGGGCATGGAGCCCAACACAGGGCTTGAACTCACAGCCCTGAGATCAAGACCTGAGCTGAGATCAAGAATCAGACACTTAACTGACTGAACCACCCAGGCGCCCCTGCCTTCCCTTTTCTTTATTCCAAAACTGCATTGTAAAAATATGTTTTATTATGAATTTTCTCCAATCATACTTCATTCTTTTAAATCATGCTGACATTTTATCACAGTACCCAACTATTGCATTTCTGAAATACTGATTAAATAAGAAAAATTCTCTTCAATAGAAGCATATTTCTCAAGATAATTTGTTTTTACTTTTTTGGTAATACTCATTCTAATATCCTAGAGTATTTTGAAGATGATTATGAAGATATAGATTTGTTTGGATTTTTTTTAAAAGGTAGTCAAAATGAATTCATATCTTGAAAGTTGTTTTTATAGTTTTTGCATTCTTGCTGCTATATTTGGTTGGGCTCTCTCCAAAATGTTGGTTTTTTTCCTGATGATTTCAGGATTATTTCTGCCCAGGTTTGTTTTATGAAGAAACCGTTTTAATGATTGCTTTTTATTTTTGCTGAAGGATAACCCCAATGTAAAAGTTGAGTGGATAATACATGAATATTTAGTGAATCAAACACTGTCATGAATCACTTGGTGACAATTGAATACCATCATTTTATTGAATTTTCAAAAGGTTCTTAGTGATCACAATTTAGAGATATCACGACTACAAGAATCAATAAGACATTGGGAACAAGAGCTCGAAGAAATGAAGAAATCCTGTAAGATACTGGAGGATAAAATGTAAGTTTGATATTTATTTTTACTGAAGCATTTCTAGATGTTCTGTTTCTTTCTTTTTTAAAAAAAATCTTTAATATTAGATGAAAACTATATTCTCTTAATTTGCTAAAATTTGTGATAGCTTTATAAAACCACCTTTTCATTTGGAAATTAACCAGTTTTTCAGATAAACAAGAGAAAAAAATTGAGGATGATATAGTCATTTAAGGGAAAGGGAGGGACTCTCTGGAATTAATTATTCTCACTTCAGTTCCTGATTCCCTACAAACAAATATGCCCCCAGGGGAAGGCATTAGTGGGACCTCCTATAAGGCTCACCTACTCTTGCTATGACAGTTGTTCTTAGTCAACCTACAGAACTTACTGAGAAAATACAAGGAAGTTTCAGGGCAAAAATTTTACCCATGGGACTGGAACCATAAACTTGTGGAAATCTGTCCACCCCAAGGCAAACAGTCTCTGCTTCCTTTTCAGGTCCATGTTTCATTCTGTCTTTACCTACATACAATGTTCTGTCGTTGGTAAGCCCATGGCTGAGCATGGCCATTCCAAACCCTCTGAGTTTACCTGTTGCAGGTCTATCTATCTTTGGAGATTGACCCACAGACTTCTCCCAGGAGAATTCCCAGATTTCTCATCAGAAGGTGTTTGGCCCAGCTCTGACAAGGAAGGTGGGGTCTTATAGTACAAAATATGGCTTCCAGGCCTATCCCCAGGTTTTGCTGACAGTTTAAAAGACAAATTTTGGACTTGAGTAGATTCCCCAAAAGGCAAGGAACTTCACATGTGGAATCTTGTTATAACATGGCTTATTCCTGCATAGGATCAAATGTATTGTAATTAAAATTATATCTTCTAAAACAGCAATTGCACAATACAATGCTGTTCTACCTACATCTGGCCATAAAATAAGCAATAATCTTTATACTCAGTACCAGATTTATAAGTATAAAAGCTCAAGTAATACTACAATCAAAACTCAGAATAAAAAAAATATCTTTCTTTGAAAGTGATTCACTAGTTTTAGTTCATACATATTTTAAAGAAAAACTAGCAAATAATCATGGAGGAAGATACAGATTAGCTCTTAACTTATTTCTAGGAGTTATGATTAAAAACCTTGCTTGAAATTTTATTTATAAGCAGTCTTCATGTTAGCTAATTTGCTTTAAATATATTCAAGAAAGAAATAGGGATTCATTGATCTATTTTTTTTAAGATTTCATGTATTTGAGAGAGAGAGAGGGAGGGAGGGAGCACAGGCAGGGGGAGCGGCAGGAGAGGGAGAAGCAGACTCCCCGCTCAGCAGGGAGCCCGACATGGGGCTTGATCCCAGGACTCATGACCTGATCATGACCCGAGCCAAAGGCAGACACTCAACTGACTGAGCCACCCAGCCACCCCTCACTGATCTATTTTTAATGGCACATCATTTTTTTTTCAATCCCAGCTTTCCAAGAGTTTTCATTCATATGGAATCTCCCTGAGGAGAAGTACACTTGATTAATTTGGTGATTGAAGTTTTAGGTTACCCCCCTTGTTATTAATAAAACTGTACTTTTTCCTCTTTACTACCAAGCAAATTAAAAGAAAATTCTTACATTCATTTTATATTTCTCCTTTAGTTCATTTTCTCTATTTATGGAGGTGGGAAAAGGCACCTAAATTTTGGTTGGTAGATTTGAAGAGTCAAACAGTGTTGTTTTATAATAGTCTATAAGATTCTTTTAAGAGTAAATTATACAAGAAACTAAAATAATTTGCATAAATTCATCTTCCTATTAATCTATAAGCTTTAATTTTTTTCCCCCCATGAAATCTTTAATTTGCAAGCTTGTTACATATTTTGAGGTCCAAATATTAAGGAAAAACAAAAAGTCACTCAGCCATCTGAATGTGGGCAGTTAGGGGTACCTCAAATGCTCCACAAGTCCATAGGAGGCATTGATAGTCTAAACCTCGTTCATTATTATTATTGATGTCCAACATGATGTGTTTGCATAATAAAGGCAAATTCAGTGCCTACCTTTCTAAATGGGTATGGTCTTTCTTTGCCAGTCAGCTGGTTTTCAGCACATATGAAGTGGGGGACTGGAAGCTAAGTATTGTATATAAATGACATGCAGTCTGTGACCCAGAGTATATACTTGCCATTGCAATGCAGGAGGCTATGAAAAATATAGATGCTTTTTTTTATAAGGGTTGAAATGATTTCAGAATTGTCATGATTGCCAATGATTCCATCCTGCCAAACTTTAATGATCTAATCTATTCCTTCAATTTCTTGAATTCCTAATGGAATTTGACATGCTTCCACCTTCTCTTTTTAAGATTTTATTTATTTACTTGAGAGTGAAAGAGAGAGTACAGAGGGAGAGGGAGAAGCAGACTCTCCACTGAGCAGGAAGCCCGATGTGGGGCTCCATCCCAGGACCCTGAGATCACAACCTGAGCCAAAGGCAGACGCTTAACCGACTGAGCCACCCAGGTGCCCCACACTTCCACCTTCTTGAAATACTTTCTTCTCATGGCCTCTTAAACATCATATTCCTTTATGTCACTCACTACACTGCTCTTTCTCAGGGCCCTTTATTTGTTCTTATTCTTCTTTCTGAGTCTGAATTTTGGAGTTCTTGGCCCTTCTCTATTCACATCCTCCAGACATGATTTCGTCCATTCTTATGGCTTTCTATATCTTCTGTACCCCCGTGACTCCCAAATTTATATATCCAGCACTGAGTAGCAAATACATAGACTCTACAGTTTATTTGACCTCTCCATTTGGAGGATATCTGTTAGATATCTCAAATACGATGTGTCCTGAACAGAACTCTTAATTTCCCACCTCATTGAAACAGCTCTTCCCTCAGTCTTCCATCTCACTATTTACCTAGTTACTCCAGCTGAAAACCTAGGAGTCATCTACCATTCCTGTTTTCCTCACTTCCTAACCCTAACCCAACTAACCAACTAACTAGCCCTAACTCAACTCAAATGCCAGCCAAATCCCAAGGTATGTCTTGTTGCCTTTATCTTCAGAATATATCCTGAATCCAACTATTTCTTACTACCTCCTCCACTACGACATTAGTCTGAGCCACCATTCTCTCTTCTGGACCACTGCCCTAGTCTTCTGCATAGTCTCTCTTCCTGTACTCTTGTCTTTCTCCACTGAGTAGCAAGAGTCATCTTTACACGATGTAACTCAGTTCATCTCTCTCCTCTGCTTAAAAAAAAATCCTCCCCTGGTTCTCTCTGAACTTCCACTTTGTCCTTAGCCCCTACATGATCTAGTCTCCGTCTACCTCTCCAGCCTTCTCATAATCCTCTCCTCATCAAATACACAAAACTTGTTCTGGCCCCAGAATTTTTATCACTGGCCGTACCTTGTACATGAAAGACTTTTCTTCAGATCTTCACCTATCTGGCCCCTTCTCATCATTCAGGTTCTTCACAAGTCATCTCAAGAGGCCTTCCCTTACCACCTGTCTGAGGTAGCATCATCACTCTCACGATTTCTCTGTCCTTCACCCTACTTTGTGTTCTTTAAAGCACTTAGCACTACCTGAAATTTATTATTATTATTATTATTATTATTATTATTTTGATAACTTCTATTCTGACTACTTCATAGAGTGTAACTTCCATGAGGGTAGGGACTTTGCCTGCACTATATCTCTAGTACCTGTAACACCTGCAGAGTACAAATGTTGGATAATTGTTTCTTAATGAATATATACAGGAAGTATTAATTCATCAAAAGAGTAAAATTTTTTATTTATTTTAATGAACATATCAATAAATATGTTACATAGGAAGATGGGGACTGGAAGTTTCTGGTGTCATAAATAAATGTGGCTTTGCTGGAAAACATGCCCTAATATGAATCTGTTTGGCTTCCTTTGATCATAGACAATTTTTTGTAAATACAAAAGAAAAACTGGAAGATTCATCTGGTATTGAAAAAGATGAATTCTTGCAGAAGATAAAGCAGGTAGGAAGATGGAAATTATGACTTTTAGATTATAATTCATTTTTAGTTACTATTTTAAATATATTTGAGAAATGTGAAATTTTCCCAAAGTAGATTTTTCATGAATTAATAATAATCATGATCATTCACAATAATTGATTTAAAGATTTTGATCACCTCCCAAAGTATTTTAAATATATGAAAGAATGAATGTTGTCTATGTGAAGATGAATTATTTGTTTGGTAACTTGTCATGTGTTTGTGATTATTTTACATTAGAAATATATTTTTCATGTGAATTTTTTTTTTTTTAAATGGAACCTCCTTGCTGTTTTGTGGTACCTGTAAAGTCTAGCAACCCATACTACACTTAATAATGTCATGAAATATTTGAGTCAGATTTAGGCCCTGAGAGAAATCTCTGGACACTTTAAATCTTAGGTTAAAAGAAATATCATAAGTACATAATCATGGGTGTAAACTAAAATTTATCCACAAGGTATTCAGTAAAGCATTCATTATGATAGTTGAAAAATTGTAGGGAAGATAGAGTTGAAGTCCAACAAAAGGGTCTTGGCTAAATAAGCAACAGCTCATAATATATTATTGCATGACAAATAGAATTAAAACATTATAGGCAGATCTCTTCCAGAAGAATGATTTGAGCCAATTAAATTCTTTCCATTTTTGGTTATGAGTTAATAGCATTAAGGATGGCTTCTCTGCAGTTTAGACCTACTCTAATTCTTTTAGTTGTGAAGATATTGAAAGACAGAAACTAGATAAGGTTGGTTGGTTGGCTAGTTGGTTTTTAAAGTTTATTTTCGTTCTCTGGGCAAAGGATTTCTTTTTCTTTCTATTTATTTCCTATTGGAGGAGCTGCTAGGCAGGGTTCAGATGACAGCTCCATAGTTTGTAGCCCCCCAACTGTCTGGAAAACCCAGGACCCCTACCCTGTCATGGCTTACTTGCTTATAGGGACAAATGCAGAGGGGTTTCCCCTTAATACATAGCCCTCAGCCAAATTCCCTGAGTACAAGTCAGTGATTGCTTCAAAGGGATTGGGCTCTGACCTATTTATTATTTCCACTGGACTCTTGGTGGCAGCCAATCTTAATTCTCATGAGGTGTAAGAGGCAAGTTCAATGATGACATGAAATTCTATTTTAACTTTATTTTTTTTTTAAATTTTTTTATTGTTATGTTAATCCCCATACATTACATCATTAGTTTTAGATATAGTGTTCCATGATTCATTGTTTGTGCATAACACCCAGTGCTCCATGCAGAACGTGCCCTCCTCAATACCCATCACCAGGCTAACCCATCCTCCCAACCCCCTCCCCTCTAGAACCCTCAGTTTGTTTTTCAGAGTCCATCGTCTCTCATGGTTCTTCTCCCCCTCCGATTTCCCCCCCTTCATTCTTCCCCTCCTGCTACATTCTTCTTCTTCTTTTTTTCTTTCTTAACATATATTGCATTATTTATTTCAGAGGTACAGATCTGAGATTCAACAGTCTTGCACAATTCACAGCGCTTACCAGAACACATACCCTCCCCAGTGTCCATCACCCAGTCACCCCATCCCTCCCACCCCACCCCCCACTCCAGCAAAGTAGGGACCCGAAAGGCTATTTTAACTTTATTTTAATTTTTTATTGTAAAATATTATACAGATACAGAACAGCACATACACTGTAAATGTACAGTCTTTATGTACATATCTATCTTTTGATGGATGTAATTTATTAATTATAATGAAGTCCAGTTTGTCAATCTTTTCCGTCTTGTTTTTTATGTCCTATGTCATGAAGATATTCTCTTTTCATGATCTTCTAGAAGCTTTATTGTTTGACATTTCACATTTAGGACTGTAAGCGATCTGGGATCTGTGTGTGTGTGTGTACACTGTGAGAGGGTGGTCAAGATTCATATTTTTCCATAAGGTCCAGTTAATTAGCATCATTTAATGAAAAGACAGTCTTTGCCTGTTCCTATATTGTAATGGCATGTTTGTCATAAATCAAATGTAGATCATAAATACATCATAAATATGTGTGTAGATCTGTGGACTCTCTTATGTTCCTTTGGACTTGTCTCTCCTCACATTAAAACCAGACTTTCTTAATTAGCAGCTTTAACATAAGCCTTTATAATTAGTAGTATAAATCCAACTTTGTTTTTCAAGATGGCTTCTACTATTCTTGGCCCTTTGAATTTCTATCAGTCTGTCAAATTCTGCCAAAGAACCTGTTTGCATTTTGATTGGGGTTGCATTATATCTATAGATCAGTTTGGGGAGAATGTTACATTCTTACAATATGGAAGCTTCCAATCCATGAACATGGTGTACCTCATTTACCTTAGGTCTTCTTTGTTCCCTTTGACTTAGTTGTTCGGTTTCACTATGATATGTCCATGTTTTCTTTTTTATTCCTCCTGTGTGGGATTCACTGGGCTTCTTAAATTCATGAATTGCTATATAAGTTCTGCAAAATTCTTAGTCATTATCTGTTCACATATTTCATTCTCTTTCTTCTTCATCTGAGACTCTGATTATATGTACATTGTGTGTGTGTTTGTACAATTATTTGTACTAATATATATTTCCTCTATGTAGTTTACCCTCTCTCCTGTGTTTTCTACCTTTTGTCTCCCCCTGCTGTATTCTGGGCAGAGTGGCCTTATTTCCGCTCTTAATTTTGGCTATTGCATTTTTTAATTGGTAATTTTCAAATCTACTTTGTCATTCTTCACTGTTTCTAATTCCTTGCTGTAATTTTCAAGTATTTCTAATATTTCTTCTATTATAGTAAGCAGAGTATTTATATATTCAGTGTCTAATTCCATTCACTATCAGATGTTTTTATAGAATTTGTTCCTGCAGTCTGTTGTTTCTGCCAATTTTTGTTCATGCTGTCTTGTTTCCTTCTGTTCCTAGTAGAAAACTATACATAGACATTGTATTCGAAAAACAAATGTAGAAACAGTTTGAAGCTTAGGATGATTGTATCTTCCTCAGAAACAGACTTTCATTCATTTCCATCAGATGGCTGGGGTATTACCCATCCCAAACCACTTTAATGCACCTTGAGGTTCCCTGGTGATCAAAATCAGGCTGGACCATGGCTTATTAACTTCCAACTTACCCTTCTCCAGAGTGTGAAGCTTTTTGGGATCCCAGACTAAAGTGGTAGAAGGTTTCTCAGACTCAACACCTGGATGAGCTCTAAGTGTTGATTTTTGCCCCTCTTGTCAAGTAAGAGAAATAAATTCCCATTTCCAAGTGGTTTCTTCCATATCAGTAAATGTCCTCAGAGTGATTTACTACTCTGGATTCTCAGTTTCTTATAGAATTCCTCATTATCTTGTTAGTTCTTCAGCACTTCTAAGATTTTTTTTTCATCCAGCTATTTTAGCAATCCTCAGCCAGGAAGTTATTTTGAACTACTCAGCCCATCACTCGTACTAAACCTGACTTTCTTACCTCACTTGAAGCAATTCAATAGAGACATCTTAAGTACAAAGTTCTTAAGTACAAAGTTCACTAATGAGTACTATTTTTGTCCTTGAATAGAAATATTTAACAAGAGGCAGCCATAGTATCTCATCAAAGAGGTTTTGAGCCAGAGCTTCTGTTGATGTCATACAGATCCTGCTGAATGATCTCAGTTTATTAATCCCAGTTCTTATTTCAATATGAATTATTACTCTGTGGTTTTTCCATCAGTGTTTACTACCTTTCTACACTTTTGTCATAATTTATAAGAGAGGCCCCAAGATGTATAATTGCATATTTAATATAGAATTACATCACTCAATATTTATGGCATAGTCGTGTGCTAGGTAATATACCCAGTGCTCTGGGTAATATACCCATGTGACTGACACCCCTCAAAGGAAATGTGAAGCAAGTCCTCTTTACTTCAATTGCTTTGTTTTTTTTTTTTTTTTCTAGATGGCTGAGAAACTACACAAAAATCGTTTAGAGAACAAAGACCTACGGGAGAAATTGCATACTCTTACCAGGCAATATAAGATTGTCTTAAGTGAGGAGGATAAACTTTTTATGCAGAAACAGAAAATTTACAATGAGTATGTTTCTATCCATGATCTGTACGTGAATTGACATGCCATACTTATGGGGTGCTTTCCCTGGCCACAAAATGGTGACTCCCCACTTCAACTTATCCTAGTTTTCAAATCTGTTGACAACAGTGAAATATTATTTCCCCAAAATAAATAAACACACTCCTAATCTGCCTCTATATATACTGGGTAATGCTTTCCTCCTACGGGTCAGATCAAATCCATAAACACCGTGTGCATTACATTTACTTCTAAATCAGATTCTTGAAAAAAAATAATAATCCTGCTTTTACCCCATGAGACTGTCTAGAGAAACTGTGAGAGGCACCTTTGTCAGAAACTGGCTTTGCACCTCTATTCCCTATCTCAGAGAAGGCTTTGGTCATTGACACAATCCCCTAACCCAGAGACTGGGAAATTATTCAAGGAAATTCCTATCTTTTAACTCTCTGTTGGACTCTGTTCAAGCACCAAGGCTTGTCAATTCTACCTCCCCGCTATTTCTCAAATATATCCCATTTTCCTCTCCAACTCCATTCTTGTCACCTCTTTCAACTTCTTTGCTCTGGCTTGTCCCTCAAAAGTTCTTCCCACTGTCAGCTTTACCCCCCTTCACTTGTTGCCCTCCCTTCCACCAGAATGATCCTTCTGAAACATCCTTCTGATGCCATTCCTTTTCATCAGTCACTGCGTTGTAATCCGTGGGGTACTGATCTCTCTGTCCTGCTGAACTCTGACCAGATCAGGGTAGTTGTCCTGCCTTACTCACTGCTATATCCCCTTGGACACGGCTTAGAAAATAGTGGGCATTCACCAATAGATTTTTTTTTTTTTAAGATTTTATTTATTTATTTGAGAGAGAGAATGAGATAGAGAGAGCATGAGAGGGGGGAGGGCCAGAGGGAGAAGCAGACTCCCTGCTGAGCAGGGAGCCCGATGCGGGACTTGATCCCGGGACTCCAGGATCATGACCTGAGCCGAAGGCAGTCGCTTAACCAACTGAGCCACCCAGGCGCCCTCACCAATAGATTCTTAATGAATACAGAATAATATCTTGCAAGCATGAATTATCTAAGTAATAATCCATCACTACAGGTGAAGTTAGATCACAGGGAAGTGTAATTACAGCGTCCAGGCGCACTTCTGTGAAACTGAGTTTGTGGTCCGTGCAGTATTTGAGCTGCAGAGAGTTGTTGCGATCATTGTATCAAATCCAATTGAGTTGCCTACTGAGAATCTGTTGTTAGTAGTTCTTTAGGCAAAACTTTTCCCCAGATCAATACTAAGTTATCAGTTTTAATCATAAAATGTGCTGATGAGAAATAATTGTAACACTAAAACATTTAACCGTTGTTACTGGTTTTTGTCTAGAGCTGGGGCTTCCATAACTAAACACCATACACCGGGTGGTTTCAACAACAGAAACTGATTTCTCAGTTCCAGAGGCTGGGTGTCCAGGATCAGGGTGCCTGCATGGTCAGGTTCTCATTAAGAGTCCTTTTTCCTGGCTTGCACATGGCTGCCTTCTCACTACGTTTTCACATGGTAGAGAGAGGGAGAGGACAGGCTCTCTGGTGTCTCTTGGTACGAGGGCCCCCACCCCATCATGACCTCATCTAATCAGGTGACCTGATCACTTTGCAAAAGCCCCATCTTCAAATACCATCAAACTGGGTATTAGGGCCTCAACGTATGAATTTGTGGGGGACACAATTCAGTCCATAGCAGTTTTGAAGAAGATGGGACACTTACAAACAGAGCACTTTCTGTTACAGGAATGTCCTTCTCAGTGTCTGGAAAAAACTGACATTGAACAAAACTGTACACTTCCCATTATTCTCTCTGCAAATTGGAGGCAAAATATAACCACTTTTTATAAAATGCCTCGTGGGTGCCACGCCACACACTGGCTTGAGCAATTGACAGCTCATTTAATCCTGATACCTGGTGAGATAGGCATTATGGGCCCTATTTTATGAATGGAGAACCTGAGGCTCATCCACAGGCAGATTTTCTTTTTGAGGTCGCATTGCTAGAAAGAGATAAAGCCAGTATTTAAAGTTGGTCTGATGGACTCCTTCACTTTTCACAAAAGAACATGGTAGAATTGATAAATGCATTACAAGAGATGTCCCCACCCGGAGGGATGGAGTCTACAGAATTCTTGCAGTTTTATGATTACTATTGCAATTAATGCTCTTTCCATGGCTTGGGGATTTTCATAAGTTTAGATTTAGCCACCACTAGCAAAAAGGTTTTGTTTCTGGGCGCCTGGGTGGCTCAGTCGTTAAGCAGCTGCCTTCAGCTCAGGTCATGATCCGAGGGTCCTGGGATCGAGCCCCACATCGGGCTCCCTGCTCAGTGGGGAGCCTGCTCTCCCTCTCCCACTCCCCCTGCTTGTGTTCCCTCTCTCGCTGTGTCTCTCTCTGTCAAATAAATAAATACAATCTTTAAAAAAAAAAAAAAAGGTTTTGTTTCTATTTTTACTAATTTTTTTGGTAAGTAGTTTACAAGCTGAACTTTCCAGCCTACTTTCTACATTCTTATTTGTGATTCTATATCCTCTTGGTGAGGAGTGAAAAATGATGATTTCACCCTTCAACATATGATAACTCTGTGTTTTTCCTGGTAGAAATCAGAAACAACTGGCATTTATTACTCAGAAAGAAAACTTCCTATCACAAAGAAAAGTAGACATCAAAAATATGGAAGAAGGACTTGTCACGCTCCATGATCTTCATCGGTAGGTTTGTTGCCTTGGAAACTTTTCATCTTCATCTTCTCTGCTTTTATTTTTTAATATATGATAACAATAGAACTGATAACCTCTGATGTCCTATAGAAAAGGAGGCATATAATTCACTGTCTCTGTTTTAGAGTCTAGAAGAGTTATTATCATTGAATCTATTGTTGAAAGGATAGGCAGGTCTGAAGTTCCATACAAGCTGCTGGACATGAGAATGGACCAATCATCAGCAGTTTAGTAACAAGAACGTGCCTGAACATTATCACAACACCGACCCCCTATGGTGTTCATTTCTGCCATTCTAAATCACTTTAATTTTTCTGAGTAAAAAAGTAATGCTTGCACCTGATTTTAAAATTCACATATAGAAATGTGTAACTTAGAAGACTAAAAGTTACCTTAATCTCCATCTCCCCCCAGAGATCTCACTATTAGCAGTTTGCTATGCATGCTTTCCATATAGGAGTGTGTTTGTACATCCAAAAATTGGATTGCCCTTACATCTGGGTAACTTACACAATATTATGTTTCAGTTATATCTCAAGAAGCTGGAAAAAATATGTCTGGGAAAATGATAAAACAAATACGGTAAATGGTAACATTTGGAGAAATTGGTGAAAGGGATATGGAAACACTTAACTGATTTTAAAATGATTTCAGAAGAAGACAAAATTCATGTATATGGGACCTCATTCCTCTCTTTAACTGTATAATATTTCTTTTACAGATTATGCTATGTTTTATTTAACTAGTACCCTACTAGTGGAATTTGTTTTTGTGTTTTCTATATACAAGCACTTTTCAAAGTTCACATCACATAAAGGTATACTTTAACATGTATATCTCTGTCCACCTATACAACTCTTTCTTTATAATAAGGTCCTAAAAGTTGAATTACTAGATCAAAAGGGATTGCGTATTTTTCGTTTTTATAATTTGAATGTATTTTATTATTTGAATATAGGGCAGTGGGGAACTAGCTTATAGAACTAAGATAGTGGTGATCGAATTTGACCTGTACCAACAGAAATCTAGAACACGGCAGGACGTGTGGTTTGCTTGTCCTTAGGCTGTTAAACAGCATATTTAGACATTTCTCATGTTGGTTTCAGAAGAGAAACTATGAACTCTTCCCTGTGAAAGAGCAGGAAAACAGAATTGGGTTGAGTAGGGGTCCTATTTTCCACATGAATAATGCAGATTCCGTAACCAATTGTTACGCCATCATTGCTCTGGGCACCAGGAAGCTCAGAGCTAAATGTGTGACCCAATATCAGTTTCCACTTAGGACTTTTTATATTACTGTTCTGTTATTTTAAACCAGTTCAACTCCTCGGTGGATTAAACCAAATACATAAGTAAATAAAATCAATGAGGTTGGGGCACATTGTGAAGAACCTTGCAGTTCCAGGGGAGGGTAATAGATTTATTGAGGTGGGAAATCAAGAGCCCACACTATGATTCAGAGAAAAAAAGCAGGAACATGGTTATATTTCTAGTTTCACGACATTACACATTCTGTTTCAGTTATAAATATTTCTATATTCCAAAAGACATAAAGTCACATTTTACTTTTCTACATATGAAGCACTAATAGGAAAAAGGGAATAAAAATAATCAAGGGTTCTAAGACCTGTGTTAGACTTCATGTTTCTAGCCATCCTAGATTCACAAGAAAATCTTCCATCCTCAATTGCTACTTAACCCTAGTACAAAAATCAATATAGGCTTTCTGAATTACACATTGCATCAAATCAAGACTCAGTCTAGAATCCAAAGTTCCTCACCAGTTTTTTGACCTTTACCCATCCTGTGTCACCGTTATTACTTCCCTTGAAGTCCTCTGTCTGCAGCAAGTCTGTGTTGGTCAGAAGAGTCTTCACTTCTTCTTTTCTGTGTCTTTGCAAATGATGACGCCCTTTCCGTGGTGGGATTCCACCTCCATTGTGGGAATCTGTCTTCTTCCCTCTGTTAAACATTAACCTCCAATAACCCTTCCTCAGTTACCTCCCCAGAATCTGTTCTTCCTTTCCCTTGGGTATCCACCATGATACTTGCAAAATCAGTTTGCACTTGTACGAAATCATAATTATCTTTCTCTGAGTCTACCACTACCTTTAGTTGTTTCACTAGGTTTGGTTTGTCTCCCGATTAGATGGTAGTCTTCTTGTGCACAAGAAGGTTGTATAAAGTCTTTTATAGATTCTGCTAGCTTCCATGAATGCAAAAACCCAATGTACGTTTTCTTGTTTTCAGAGCAACAAAAGCAGTTTATCAGAAACAAATAAAAATCCTGAATGATAACCTGGAAAGAGAAAATCAGAGATGGTAAAAAAAAATTCATTTGTGTTATGAGTAGTATATGTTTATCTTAATGAACAGTGCCCCAAAGTAGGGAGGAAATCAGAGTACTTGTTGCTTGCTAGGGTCCAAGGAAATTAGTTTCCTAAATTGAATTGTGTGAGTTTTCTCAGGTCTAGATGTGTTTGTTAGTTTGATGTTGGGGCATTGAACAGACCCAGGGTTTTCCATTTCAATTGAGTAAACTCACCAAAGAGTGAAATTGCCAAGATTTGTGTAGGGCCTCTTGCTCACCAGGCTTCTGTGTGGACCAGCAGGGGAGGGGACAGAGGAGCGCGGATAAACGTACAGGCTCTGGAGACGGGCTACTTTGGCTGCTTTGTCTCCCGCTAGTTCTGTGACCGAGGCTGCGTTATTAAGCAATCTCTCTGCTCCATTTCCTATAAAGTGGCCGATGATGGTAGCACCCACCCCGTGAGGTCACCATGAATGGTAGAGGAGATGGTCTATATCAAGTATTGAGATCACTCCCTGGCACCTAGGAAGTATTCACAAAAACTTAGTTGTATTTTACTGTTGTTGTCATTGCTATTAATATCATGTATAAGACTCCAATTGCACATTTTGACCCTTCTCCAATGTAGCTTTTTTATGTTGCAGTGGAGAGAAAAATTCGAGAACCCAGAAGGTTGAAATCCCTTATTAGCCTTCTGGGTAATTTAGGGAATTTCCCTACTATTTCTGCCTGGGTCTCTTCTCTCCGCCATCCGCCCCTGAACCTTCCCCATTTCTATCCTTTACCTAAAGGAGGGGAGCTGCCACGTGTGGTTTGTCCACTGTCCTGCTGGACGTACCGACACGGCCCGTGAGATGTAGCAGCTGGTGAAGACGGACCACGTTGACACAGTTAGCACTTCGGCTTATTTTTTCAGCTGACGTGCATGGTCCGCATCACCAAGAGCACAGTTTTGTATAATCATAGTAAGATTTGTTTTGCTTTCAATTCCTTCATCTTTTCAGGAAACAGTTATGTCAATTTAATGATGATTCTTTGTGTTTTAATTTCTAGTATTATAACTCAGTGGAAAGTAGCTTGTTTGCGAAAAAAACATGCACGTAGGAGAAAGAGGCTAAACATTGAAATAGGAGAAATTTTAGATAAAATTCAGACTTTGGAATTCAGACGCACTGAATTATTACAAGAGGTAAAGGAACTCGGGAATTAATAGTATTACTCCATATTAGTATGGACTTAGAATTATTACTGCGTATCAGTGATTCTCCTTCAATGCCTAATTAAACCTTACCTTATTAAAAGATGTTTTCATTTCTGGTGATGTTTAGAGTGAATTATTTAACTTTCTTAAGAAATATATCTATTTAGGGGCGCCTGGGTGGCTCAGTCGTTAAGCGTCTGCCTTCGGTTCAGGTCATGATCCCAGCGTCCTGGGATCGAGCCCCACATCGGGCTCTCTGCTCCGCGGGAAGCCTGCTTCTCCTTCTCCCACTCCCCCTGCTTGTGTTCCCTCTCTCGCTGTGTCTCTCTCTGTCAAATAAATAAATAAAATCTTTAAAAAAAAAAAAAAAAAAAAAAAGAAATATATCTATTTGTTGTGTATTGACTGTAGGGATTTGGCAAACAAAATAGCACTTCTCTCTAGAAGATGCTTTGGAAACAGGCAACCAGAAACTTATTTGATGTTAACTTTTGGGGAAACTCTCTCTAAAAAAAAAAAAAAGACCAAACATCACTAATTCAGCTCCAGTAGTGGCCCTCTGCCCACCCTCCGGCCCCCACCACTCCCATTCCCCATTTCCTCATGCAGTTTATAGATATTGTTTGATGACTAAATTAACCTCTGCAGGGAAAATAAAGTGTTCCTCTCAGTGGTTACTATGAAATAATATAACCTAACACTGGAGCCAAGTCTCATGCAAAGAGATATTCACTCTTGGCTGTTTGAAAACGTAAGGCTGACAGCTACAAAGGCAAACGGCAAATCTTCAGGTTTTGGTGTTGTTTTTTTTTTTTTTCTTTTCTAATTAGACCACTGTACGAGAAAAAGAGATCAGTGAATTTTTGGCAGAGATTGAAAAAGTTACATTGGAATTAAAACAAGAGAAGGAGGAATTTATTGTCAAAGAAAAAAAGTTAATTCAAGAGTTGAACAAGTATGAGGTAAGTTTTGTTTTACATCTAGGAATAATTTTAGATGACTCTATCGGAGGAGGGGTATAGTTCGTGCTATTCTACTCAGTTCAGTGTAAAATCTTCCAGTGTGAGCAAGGCTACAATTTCATTATGATCCTTCCTTTTTTTTTTTTTTCCTTAAAAAAGAGCAACAAAAACTTTTTTTTTTTCAGTTAGAAAAGAAAATCAGACACTCCCCGTTAGGTAGAAGTGCTGGCAAGGTCCATGGGACAGGTGGAAGACAGCAGGAAGCCATGGCGAGCTGGCACGGGACTGGCTGGGGAAAGCAGCAAAGGGTGAGGGAGGCCAATCAGGCCAAACTCAGAAATCCTCATTAAAGAGAGGGCATCCCACTGAGTTGGAGCTGCCAGGCAGTCCGCATGGGATGAGCATGGATGCTGGGTGAGGTCGAGAGAAAAGGCACGGAGAGTACCCAGGGGGCCCAGAGGTGGCCGGTCTCTGGAAACACAACAGAAGACACCCATTTTCAAGGTGATGGTGTTACCTTGAAAGGTAAGGGGCTGTTCCTCGGAGACCTAACTTGGTACATTGGAATGAGGAGAAAAGGGATGGTGGGAGAAGCCCTCCTGAACTTGATTCGTTTTGAAGAGGAAGAGGCCTGGCTGCATGAAAGAGGGGCTTTCTTTGAAGACAACAGTCCCTTGCCGGAGCGGGGCGAGCAGGGAGTCCTGACGTTTCAAAGTTTAGATCTTGCCAAGCCCACGCCTCCCTGCACAACCCCCACCAAATCCTGCAGAAACCGTCCGCAGTTAACTGGTCCAAGAAAAGCCAGTGCTTTCTAATAGGAATGACAGAAAAGGAGCAGCTATATCCTCCACACAAAAACACTAAGAGAGAAACAACTGAAAGGGGCAACAGAAGTTTCCAACAACTGAAGAACGCTCAGAAGGATGGTGCTGGAACGCATGACATCTGTGATCAAATGCTCCTCCATAAATTTAAAAAGAAATTGGAATTTCGTAGAAGTGCCAAGGAAGATCAGCAACATAGAAATCTAGGAACTCAGGGAAGCGGTGTCTGAAGGGGATGGCGAGAAATAAGAAGAGGTGAGTTGGAAACTGGCACAACTCAGGGAACAAAGAAGGGAGAGAAAGCACTGCACAAATTCAGACAACTTAGAAGAAACCGAAGGGAGAGGAGTCAGGGCGGGAAGCGTTTCTCTGTCGGTTGCCGTCTGTCTGGGTGCCTAGTATTCTAGATGCTAAAACACACACACACAAAAAAAGACAGCAAAACTCTGCCCTTATGGTGCTTACATCCCAGTGGAGGGAGATTGAAAATAAACAAGATAAACAAGTGGCGGACATTATGGAACCCGCAAGCTCTCTGTGGGGGGCTTCTAAGCAAGGACTGTCCATTAGCGGAGCCCTGCCTGGGGCAGAAATGGCCCCACCCTTGCACCACCTCCTTGCTCAGTCAGTCGATCGTGGGGCCACCCCTCGAAGAGCATGACCTTCACTAGATGACCAAGGAGACTCTGAAGGAGCCGACCCCTGGAGGCTGGCAGCTGGCCACACTCCTTGCCACAAGGCAGTGAGTCATCCCTTGAGGGGCGATCCGAGAGGGAGGGGCATTCCCAGGTCTGCCGCCTTATAGGCTATTGGGAGGACTTTGTCTTTTCTCTGCCTGGGCTGGCAAGCTGGAAGAGGGTTTGGAGTGAAGGGCTGAAATAATCTGATTTTCTTTTAAGTAGGATCTCTCTAGCTGCTATGTTGAGTAAAATTTAGGAAAGCAATGGTGGGTGCAGGAAGCTAGGGCAATATTCCAAGTGGTTCGAGTAGCTCGAACCAGAGTGGTGACTGAGGAAGTGATCGAAAGTAGGCAGTCCGCATGTCAGGTATTTCTTGAGACAGAGCTGACAGGGTTTACCATCATCCTTAATGGTGAACCAATGGAGGTAAGCCCCTTCAAGTCAGCAGTAAGGTAAGGACGCTGGGTAACATTGCATTCGAGCTCAAACAGTGCAATTAGGCGAGATCAGTAGACCGTCCTCCCCGCTTGCCAGGCTGTGCGCCCGCTGCAGGGCTGTGCCCACCTGTGTCTAATTCACACAAAGGCATGGACAGATGGCAGCTTGTGTGCCACTTTTATGAAGCAACACCCCCCTTTCCCCTTGGTAATCCTCATCAAGAACCCAGAGCAAATTGGAAATTGGAGTCCCATTTCTGCCTTCGGTGCCGTGGCATGAGGAGCCACGGGCTTCTACCTTAGTCTGATCCAGTGCTGACGCAGTGAGCACGGGTGGATCTGCTGGGCCCTACAGCCCCGTGTCTGGCAGGGTTCAGTCTGAGCAGCAGAGCCACCAGGAAAGGGGTCCGTTAGAGGATTGGACCTTCTGCAGCGGGGGGAGCTGGTTACACAGTCTAGTGAGGCTGTCAGCTTCCTGTCTGGAGCTGGGGGCTGAAGGCTGCAGGGCAGGCAGGTAGGAAGGGAAGGTGGACAGGAAGTCACAGGATGAGCTGGAACTCATCCCGATGAGCAGGGACAGGGACCTGCATCAGTCTCTCTCTTTTCCAAGGCTCCAATTCCAAGGGGTTGTGGCAAAAGCCAGAGCCCATCATCACTGAACTAAGTGTGCATGTGGCTCAGGACTGGGGGAAGCTTGAAGGAGCTGAAGAAGCTGTGGTTCTGACTGACTGAGCCAGTAGACAACTCAGGCTAACGTGCCTGAGATGCAGCAGCACCCGGTACCCAAACCCTCCCTGAAAGCATGAAACAAGAGCATGGTTTCTTGTCAGGGCAGTGCTAGCAGCTAAGTCTGTGTAGGCGATGGGGAGGAATTCGTGCATTCACATACCTCCTGAGACCCCCAAGCTATTCTCTTAGAGAACGTAGTATAGCTAATACACAGTTGAGTTTCATAACACTGCAGCATGGAAAAATTTACTCCTGATTCTGCATTTTAATAGGTTTAAATTATGGTGGTGTTTTGTTTAAAGATTTTATTTATTTTAGAAAGAGAGCATGTGAGCAAGAGGAGGGGCAGAGGGGGGAGGGAGAAGGACAGGCAGACTCTGCACAGTATAGAGCCTGGCATGGGGCTCAGTCCCACAACCCCAAGATCATGACCTGAGCTGAAACCAAGAGTCGGCCACTTAATTGACTGAGCCACCCAGGTGCCCCATTAAATTACGGTGTTTTTATGTATCTTTTTGTCTTTCTGTATTTATTCCTAAGGACTTAATGGCAGTTTGGGAGGGGACATATTAGGCTGGCACTTCACTGTATTAATTAGGGCACAGACAAGCTGTTTTATCAAAGAGATGCCAAAATACAGTGAACAAAAGCAAGATGCGTGTATTAAGGGTTAGCAACCCTCTCTCCTTTATTGGGAAATTGACCTTGGCTTAACTTTCTGGGTCATTGCCTAGAGCCTGGTAAAATTAGACAACTAAAATTGTATTATCAGGCAACATTGTTTGTATAGAATGACCCATGATTGGTATGCTGCATCTTGATGGGGAGAATAACTGGTGGGAAACTAGAGCATTGGGTTTCCCTGGGCTTGGTGCCTCTTCTAAGTGGGCATGTCCCTTCCGGGGACCTAGAAGGTATACCCAAAAGGTGTTGTTCCTATTTGAGCATGAGACTTTAAAGCCAGGGAGGCTATCCCATCCACCCATGTGGGTGTCTATCTCTTCCATCTGAGTTATCACTTTGGTGGGGGTCAAAGGACACTAGCCTCTGGTCAGCTGTGTTTGAGGGTACCTCCCTGGGGAAGCATGCCAAGCATTGCCCTCCTGGTACCCGGGGGTTCCTTTGGATTATGTGTGTATGCAACTTGGATAAAAATAAAAAGTAAAAAAAAATTTTTTTACGAATAAAATGGGTCAAGTATGACCTATTCAAATCTTAAGAGTCTGAGTATCTAGTTGAGAAGATCCCCTGATGTGATCATTACAGAAGAGAAATGTTTACTTCTCTTTCCCATTACAGGCCGAAGGGAAGGGGTCCAAGGTTGGCAGGGCAGCTCCGCCATCCTCAGCATGAGGCTAACATCGGCGGATCCAAGTGGCAGCTTACCTTCTCATTCTTTTCCAGCCAGGCGAGGGAGGGAAGGACCAAGGGGACACATGCTGCTTCCTGTTGAAGGGGGAGGACCCAGAAGTGGCACACATCACTTCAGCTCACAAACTCGTTAGTCACACCCACTTGCAAAGAAAGCTGAGAAATTGCTGTAGCTGGCAGCCATGTGCTGAACTAGAGGCGAGAAGTCCTGATATTGAAGGACAGGAGAATAGCTCGTAAATGTCAGCTGGCTGTCTCTGCTGTAGTCACCGTTATAAACCCATCCTGACTTTCTAAGAGAGGTCCAACTATTATTCCCTTTGAAACTAAATAAAACCTGAATAATTAAACAAGCATCTTCATGTTTTGTTTGGGGCACTTTCTGTCCATTTAGTGTAGTAATATATGTAATTATTTCTATCCCCTCCCCATTTCTTACTTACATCCACACTTCTTAGGACTTGTGTGTATTCTGTGTTGCTCCCTGTTTTTTTTTTTTCCCACAAAATATGATCAACTAAGATTTTCTCAAACAGGTGTTTAGTGTAGCATTAATGGGATCTTAGCAGTAGAGCCAGAGAACTGAATAGATCTTTGGAGAGCCCATTGAATCTAATCTCCTTACCTTATAGATTGCCAGAGAGTCAATCAGCCAACAAATATTTTTCAAATACCTAGTGTGTGGCAGATACCTTTCTGTGCATCTCAGGGTAAGAGGACACTAAGACAGAACTCTCCCTCTTGAAGAACTTACATTCTACTTTGGAGTGTAAATTGTGTACATTCTCCAAAATTGTGCTCACAATTAGCTTTTTTTTTTCTTTAAAGAAAAGATTTGTTGAGGAAACGCAAAGTAATAAAGTAAAGGAAGAGGAGCTAGTCGAGTGTCTTCCACAACTTCAAGTGGCAGAAGAAGAGTACAAAAGCAAAAGTGGAAAATTTGAAGAGCTCAGTAATATTATTACAGGTATGTATGAGGCTCTTAGGAATTGACCTTAAGCCCAGGTAAGGATTTCATGTTGTCTTCTAACACGAGGGGGGTCATCAGTCACAAGCCAATGGTGAAATTCTCCAAACTTTTCCTATCACCTTTAATTCCCTCTTCTCTACTTTTTGCCTCATCTACTAATTTCTTCTCCTTTACATCACAGTCTTACTGTTGCTCTTGTTAAATTTTTCCTTTTCTCTTTTAAAGACTTTAAAATTAAGAATTAGTAGCAACTGTATTATGTGGTTTCTCTGTGTACTTTGTAAGGGTAGAAAACATTCCTTTAACTGCTACCATGTGGAGTGTTTTTTGTTTCTTTTTTTAAAGATTTATTTATTTTAGAGAGAGAGCACACAATCAGGGAGAGGGGTATAGGGAGAGGTAGAGAATCTTAAGTAGACTCCCTGCTGAGCACGGGGATAGAAATCAAAACTGTCTGTGTCAAAAAGATACAATCCTATAGAAACCCAGTATATTGAAATGTAAAACAAATATTTTAAAGTGAATAGTGGTAATTGCCAAGGAAAGTGAATTTTAAGAATATAAGATTATAAGCCCCAAATAACCAAAGTAATATTGAAAAAGAAAACCAAAGCTGGAGGCATCACAATTCTGGACATCAAGCTATGTTACACAGCTGTAATCATCAAGACAGCATGGTACTGGCACAAAAACAGCCACATAGATCAATGGAACAGAATAGAGAGCCCAGAAATGGACCCTCAACTCTATGGTGAACTAATCTTTGACAGAGCAGGAAAGAATATCCAATGGAAAAAGACAGTCTCTTCAACAAATGGTGTTGGGAAAATTGGACAGCAACATGCAGAAGAATAAAACTGGACCACTTTCTTACACCATACACAAAAATAGACTCAAAATGGTTGAAAGACCTAAATGTGAGACAGGAAACCATCAAAATCCTAGAGGACAACACAGGCAGCAACCTCTCTGACCTCAGCAGTAGCAACTTCTTGCTAGACATGTCTTCAAAGACAAGGAAGCAAAAGCAAAAATGATTGGGACTTTATCAAGATAAAAAGCTTCACAGCAAAGGAAACAGTCAACAAAACTAAAAGGCAACCTATAGAATGGGAGAAGATATTTGCAAATGTCTTATCTGATAAAGGGCTAGTATCCAAAATCTATAAAGAACTTATCAAACTCAACACCCAAAAAACAAAAAAATCCAGTCAAGAAATGGGCAGAAGATATGAACAGACATTTCTGCAACGAAGACATCCAGATGGCCAATAGACACATGAAAAAGTGCTCAACATCACTCGGCATCAGGGAAATACAAATCAAAACCTCAATGAGATACCACCTCACACCAGTCAGAATGGCTAAAATTAACAAGTCAGGAAACAACAGATGTTGGTGAGGATGCAGAGAAAGGGGAACCCTCCTACATTGTTGGTGGGAATGCAAGCTGGTGCAGCCATTCTGGAAAACAGTATGGAGGTTCTTCAAGACGTTAAAAATAGAACTACCCTATAACCTAGCAATTGCACTACTAAGTATTTTTCCAAAGAATACAAACTTAGTGATCTGAAGGGGCACCTGCACTCCAATGTTTGTAGCAGCAATATCCACAATAACCAAACTACAGAAAGAACCCAGATGTCCAACAACAGATGAATGGATAAAGAAGATGTGGTATATATATACAATGGAATATTACTCAGCCATCAAAAAGATGAAATCTTGCCATTTTCAATGATGTAGATGGAACTAGAGGCTATTATGCTAAGCAAAGTAAGTCAGAGAAGGACAAATACCATATGATTTCACTCATATGTGGAATTTAAGAAATAAAACAGATGAACGTAGGGGAAGGGAAGGGAAAATAAAATAAGAGGAAAATAGAGAGGGAGACAAGCCATAAGAGACTCTTAACTACAGGAAACGAACAGGGTTGCAGGAGGGGAGGTGGATGGGGGACGAGGTAACAGGGTGATGGGCATTAAGGAGGGCACTTGAAGTAATGAGCACTGGCTATTGTCTGCAACTGATGAATCACTAAATTCTACCTCTGAAACTAATAATACAGTATATGTTAATTAAATTTAATTTAAATAAAAATAAAAAATATATAAGGTTATAAGAATAAGTACTTTGGATAATTGGTCTGGTTGCCATTCCTCCATTGATTTTCCAATTATTGCCAGATTTTCATTTAGTTAACTCAGGTAGATTTTTGTTTGTTTGTTTGTTTGTTTGCTACTTCTACAAAGAGTCATGATACACATGTACTCCATCCCCAATCTTTCCTCCTGTCCCTTCTTGTGCTAGGTGGAGGATGTAAGAAACAGGATGAGTATGAAAATAAGCAATGTATTGCCATATATTGCAAGTTCTGATTCTCTTGAGGCAAAGAAAAGAGAGAACTACTAAAGAAAGTAGAGAAAAGATGGGAAGGCAAGAGAAAGGTAGAAAAGGGACCATAAGAGCAATGTGTTCCAGAGAGTAGGAAAATATGCTTCACCTGCCAGCAGTGAGACTTACAGAGGATAGAATCAGCTCAGTACATATAAAAAACAATGTAATGACTTTTGGTTAAATATGATGGATAAAACATGCATCTATCTTTTCTCCCTAATGAAACTTCATAAAAAATGTATGTAAAAGATGTTTTTTTAGGGAAAAAAGTTATAAACTCACAAGTGCAGAGACTGGCAGAGAAGATATCCACAGATAATAAGCATCAACAAATTTTTAGAAGGTGTAATTGGATAGATTTGTTAACAGGAAGGGAAATATGAATAGCAAATGCCTGCAAAAAAGCATACCATGAAAGCAAGACGTTCTCTTCACAGGAGAGACAATGCCAGGGCAAGTCTTGGGCATTGGAGGACCCTGATATCTTGAAGCTGAGATGAGTCACAGGGCTGAAGATTGGTTGAAAATCTTTATAACAAGCAATGAGACCTACAGGTCAGATGCCCTCTTCTGTGCAACTGAGTGACTATTCCTCCCAACAGATTCTAAACTGCAGGATATCAAATATGACTGAGGGTAGAAGACAGATGCTGTACAGAGACCCCCTTCCACTGCTCAGCTTGACGAAGGCTGCCAGCCCATTGTGTGTGACTATTCTGTAATCCCTTCCCCACTCTGAAGAAGGAGGTGGTTGGATTCTTCTCTAAGGAAACCAAACCATCTCAGAGGAAAGCCCTACATAATCTAACATTTGAGGATTCCCCCAACAAAATGCCTGGTCCCTTCCTGATTACTGTGTAGTGAAGCCCACCCAGGAACTGAAATTTTAGTGCCTCATGCTTAAATAGGATTAGACAATCAAAGATCACCAGACACCTCAGGAAAAATTCCAAAATGAAAGGTAGAAACTAAAGCAGACAGAAAAACAGAAGTTGATGGAAACACAGATGACACAAAGAATCTGAGAATACTTTTAAAAATATATTCTCAGAGAATATATATTCTCTCTATATTATATATAATGTGTATTTATAGTCTCTACATATTATACAAAGTATACATTCTATATGTTATGGAGGATATATCTTAGAGTTATATTTGTAGAGGAAAAAGATACTGCATTTATGAAAAAAGAACAAGATGTTTAAAGAAAGAACAGAAAACAAGAAAGAGTTCTTAGAAATGAAAAATATAACAACCAAAATTTTAAGATTCAATAGGAGGATTCTAAGAAAAGTTGAGGAAATCTCTCCAAAAATAGAACAAAAAATAAGGAGCTGAGGAACAGGATAAAAGAGTAAGAAAATTAGAAGACTATTCTGAGATGTTGACTATCTAACAGGAAGGCCAGAAAAAAGAAGATAGAAAAAAATGCAAAGGATAAAGTTATCCAAGAAATAATACAAAAATATTTCTCAGAACTGGAGAATATGATTTTTCTATTTGAAAAGGCCCATCAAATCCCCAGTGCAATTTCTGAAAGAAAAGACACTAAGTACATCACTTTGGGATTTCAGGAGGAAAAAAAAATATCCCAAAGGCTTCTAGAGAGAAAAAGCAGATCTTACACAAAATATTAGTAATCAGAATGGTTTTAGACTTCTTAACTGTAATATTACACTAAACGTTAGAAGACATTGCCTTCAAAATTCTGAGAGAAAATACTTTCCAACATTAGCTGCCCATCCAAACTATTAGTCAAGTACAAATATAGAATAGAGCTGCATTCAGATATATAAGACCTCAAAATGTTTCATTTACTCTGTCTCAAGAAGTTAGTACAAAACTTGCTTCAGCAAAGAGGGAATAAATCAAGAAAAAGAGGACGATGTGAAATTCAGGAAACAGGAGTCCAGCATAAGGGGGATGCAAAGGAAAGTCCCACGTGTTCAGCTGTGCAGGAGGCCTAAAGAAAAACAAACACAGAAAGCAGTGGGGAAGGGAAGGTGAATGGAGCTGATAGATTACCTAAGGTGTTTGACCACATGAGAAGTAATATTTGGAAGATTTTACAATTCTATTACAGATTTTAATGAATTAATGTGTACATGGAAAACTAAGCAAGTAAAAAAAAGTGAGGCTATTTTTAACTCCTAGAAAAACAAAAAATTATACCAGAGAGGAGGTATAATTATACAACACCATTTGTCTCATCTGTGAATAATATTTACATTGTCATAATCTAAATAGTTAAAATTCATTTTAAAAAACATGAATTTGTGGGGAGGTTAGAAGGGGGAAACATAGAGGTAGGTTGTAAGTGTGGGAGGGAGACATGGGAATGGGAGTAAGCATTCTATGTTCTCTTCTATATTAGGAAGAAAGTAGAAAATGTCTTAAAATGACAAATCAAGAAATAGCCATATAAGCATTTATTAAAAAAATGAAAGAAAAAGTCAAAATGAGTTTAAAAATGGTTAATTCAGAGGAGTCAAACATAAGGGTGGGTACTACATTGGAAAGCACCTGACGTCTGTTTTTTGTTATAAGCCTTATAATAGTATATGACTTTTAAAATTAGGCACATGCCTTATTTTCATTTTTTAAAGCTAAACATTGTGGGTATTTATTTTTTCTCTTATAGCACAAAAGCAGGAGCAGAATTTACTAAATGATTACATTTCTCAAATGGCAAAAGACTTTTCGAGATATTTTAGCAACACGGTAAAGAGTCAATGCATTCCTTCTTCTTTCATTTATTAGAATACTGATATATACAAACTGTAATTGTGTGTGTGTGTGTATGTATGTATGTATGTAAACATAGAGACTCTAGACGCAACTAACGTGTAATCATGGGAAAATCATTGGGGGAGGCTCAGTTTTCTTATTTAAGTTAGAGATTGGAAGATGCTTTCTAAGGTTCTTTTCAGATCTGTTATTCTGTAATTTCCTGTGAAGACCAGGATAAGTGCACAGAGGTTGCAGAGGTGGGGAGGGAGTGGTCTATATGAAATGAGAGAAGGTAAAGAGACGTTTACTACCTTTTTAAAATGTATAATCAGTAGTTAATGATAAACATATGTGTGTAGAGTTGGCCAGTTAAAAATAGAAACACTCTATTTTTTGAGATGCGCTGATATCAAAAGTAACTTTTAACATGTTGTGGATATAGAGAAAGATGAAGGGGAAGAGTACTAGTAAGTATATTATATATGCAATTGTATTTTCTTAGTAAGATTCTGCTAATGATGATTATACAATGACTAAAGATTATGTGATTTATAACAGTATAATGACTAAGAACCAAATACAGAATTCAGTAGAAAATTCTGAAAAATCCATAAAGTAATATTCTTTTCTCCTCAAGAAATATGAAATTTTCCCTGAAAAAGCCTCAATAAAGTCCACTTCTTTCTCCCCCATTTTTGCCATACAGTTGTTCATATATCAAATATATTCTGTTTTATGAAATTGTTTCAACAACTTGTCTTAACTTGCTTCCCAGAGTTTATGAAAAAATTTCCATAAATCAGCTTTGGAGTTTTATTTATTTTTTATTCAGG
Source organism: Phoca vitulina (assembly GCF_004348235.1). Classification (NCBI taxonomy): domain Eukaryota; kingdom Metazoa; phylum Chordata; class Mammalia; order Carnivora; family Phocidae; genus Phoca; species Phoca vitulina. The sequence goes on along the minus strand of NW_022589710.1, from coordinate 32,210,498 downwards.
TATAATTAACATATAGTGTTATATTAATTTCAGGTGTACAATATGATCTTTCAACAATGCTATACAGTACGCAGTGCTCATCACAATAAGTGTACTCTTAATCCTCTTTACTTATTATACTCATCCTGGCACCCACCACCCCTCTGGCAACCACCAGTTTGTTCTCTGTATTTAAGAGTCTGTTTTTTTGTTTGTGTACTTTTTTCTGTTTGTTTTGTTTCTAAATGCCATGTAAGAGTGAAATCAATATGGTATTTGTCTTTCCCTGGCTGACTTATTTCACTAAGCATTATACACTCGAGGTCCATCCATGTTATTGCAAATGGCAAGATCTCATTTGTTTTTTTGGCTGAGGAATATTCCATTCTGTATATATATACCACATCTCCTTTATCCATTCATTTATCCATGGACACTTAGGTTGCTTCCGTATCTTGGCTATTGTAAATAATGCTACAATAAACCAAGGGGTCAATATATCCCTTTAAATTAGCTTTTCATATTATTTGGGTAAATACCCAGGTAGTACGATTCCTGGATTGTAGGGTATTTTTATTTTTAATTTTTCAAGGAAACTCCATATTGTTTTCCACAGTGGCTGTACCAATTTGCATTCCCACCAAAAGTGCCCGAGGGTTCCTTTTTCTCCACATTCTCGCCAACACTTGTTGTTTCTTGAGTTTTTTGTTTAGCCATTCTGACAGGTGTGAGGTGATACCTTATTGTGATTTTGGTTTGCATTGTCCTGCCGATGGGTGATGTTGAGCATCTTTTCATGTGTCCGTTGGCCATCTGAATGTCTTCTTTGGAGAAATGTCTGTTCATGTCTTTTGCTCATTTTTAAATTGGACTACTTGGTTTTTTAGTGTTGAGTTGTATAAGTTCTTTATATTTTTGGATACTAAAAGTGTATGTCAGATATGTCATTTGCAAATATCTTCTCCCCTTCATCAGGTTGTTTTTTAGTTTTGTTGATTGCTTCCTTTGCTGTGCAGAAGCTTTTTGTTTTGATGTAGTCCCAATAGTTTATTTTTGCTTTTGTTTCCCTTCCCTCAGGAGACATACCTAGAAAAATGTTGCTATGGCTGATGTCAGAGAAATTACTACCTGTGATCTCTTCTAGAATTTTTATGGTATCAGGTTCCCCATTTAGGTCTTTAATCCATTTCGAGTTTATTTCTGTGTATGGTGTAAGAAGGTGGTTTAGCTTCTTTCTTTTGCATGTAGATGTACAGTTTTCCCATCACTGTTTGTTGAAGAGACTGTCTTTATTGCATATTCTTGCCTCCCTTGTTGAAGATTAATTGACCATATAATTGTGGGCTTATTTCTGGGCTCTCTGTTCTGTACCATTGGTTTATATGTCTGTTTTTGTGCCAGTACCATACTGTTTTCATTACTATGGCTTTGTAGAATATCATGAAATCTGGGATTGTAATACCTCAAGTTTTGTTCTTTTTAAGCTTGCTTTGGCTATTCAGGGTCTTGTGATGTTCCATACAAATTTTAGTATTATTTGTTCTAGTTCTGTGAGAAATACTATTAGTATTTTGATAAGGATTGCATTAAATCCGTAGATTGCTTTGGGTAGTATGAACGTTTAAACAATATTTGTTCTCCCAGTCTGTGAGTATGGGTTATCTTTCCATTTGTTTGTGTCATCTTCTATTTCTTTCATCAATGTTTTATAGTCAGAGTACAAGTCTTTCACCTCCTTTGTTAAGCTTATTCCTAGGTATTTTATTATTTTTGGTGCAATTGTAAGTGGGACTGTTTCATTAATTTCTCTTTCTGCTACTTCATTATTGGTGTATAGAAATGCAACAGGTTTCTATATATTGATTTTGTATCCTGCTAACTTAATGAATCCATTTATCAGTTCTAGTAGTTTTCTGGTGGAGTCTTCAGGGTTTTCTATATAGAGTATCATGTCATCTGCAAACAATGAAATTTTTACTTACCAATCTGGATACCTTTTATTTCTTTTTCTTGTCTAATTGCTGTGGCTCAGACTTCCAGTACTATGTTGGGGGAAAAAAAAAACTTGTGAGAGTGGACGTTCTTGTCTTTTTCCTGATCTTAGGGAGAAAGCTATCAGTTTTTCACCATTGAGTATGCTGTTAGCTGTGGGGTTTTCATATAAGACCTTTATTATGTTGAGGTATGGTCACTCTAAACCTACTCTGTTGAGGGTTTTTATCATGAAAAATGTCATACTTTGTCAAATGCTTTTTCTGCATCTATTGAAATGATCATATGGTTTGTCTCCATTCCTTTGTTGACATGATGCATTATGTTGATTGATTTGCAAATATTCAACCATACTTGCATCCAAGGAATATCCCACTTGAATCCTGATGAATAATTTTTTTAATGTACTGTTGGATCCAGTTTGCTAATATTTTGTTGAGGATTTTTGCATCTGTGTTCATCAGAGATATTGGCCTGTAATTTCCCTTTTTTGTAGTGTCTTTACATGGTTGTGGTATCAGGGTAATGCTGGCTTCATAGAATGAATTGGGAGGCTTTCCTTTATCCTCTATTTTTTTTGGAATAGTTTGAGAAGAATAGGTATGAACTCTTCTTTAAATGTTTGGTAGAATATACCTGCAAAGCCATCTCATCCTGGACTTTTGTTTGTTGGGAGTTTTATGATTGCTGATTCAATTTCATTGCTGGTAATCAGTCTGTTCAAATTTTCTATTTCTTCCTGATTTAGTTTTGGGGGCTTATATGTTTCTAGGAATGTTTCCATTTCTTCTATGTTGTCTAATTTGTTGGCATATAATTTTTCATGATATTATTTTACAATCCTTTTCTGTTTTGTTTTCTGTGGTGTTGGTTGTGATTTCTCCTCTCTCATTTCTGATTTTGTTTGAGTTCTCTCTTTGTCTTTTACGATAAGTCTGGCTAACGGTTTATCAATTTTGTTTACATTTTCAAAGAACCAGCTCCCGACTTTATCCATCTGTTTTATTGTTTTTTTTTCTTAATTTTTATTTCATTTATTTCTGCTCTAATCTTTATTATTTCCTTCATTCTATTGGCTTTGGGCTTTGTTCTTTTTTTCTAGCTCCTTTAGGTATAAGGTTAGGTTGTTTATTTGAGATTTTTCGATCTTCTTGGGGTAGGCCTGTGTTGCTATAAACTTCCCTCTCAGAACAGCTTTTATTGCACCCCCAAAGATTTTGGACTGTTATGTTTTCATTTTCATTTGTCTCCATGTATTTTTTTTATTTCCTCTTTGATTTCTTAGTTGACCCATTTATTGTTTAGTAGCATATTTAAGTTACATATATATGTTCTTTCCAGATTTTTCTTGTGGTTGATTTCTAGTTTCATAGCATTGTGGTTGGAAAGGATGCATGGTATGATTTGTCTTTTTGAGTTTGCTGAGATTTGTTTTGTGGCCTAATATGTGATCTATTCTGGAGCATGTTCCATGTGTACTTGAAAAGAATATGTATTCCACTGTTTCAGGATGGAATATTCTGAATATATCTGTTAAATCCATTTGGTCCAACGTGTCCTTCAAAACCACTGTTTCCTAGTTGATTTTCTGTATGGATGATCTATCCATTGATGTAAGTGGGGTGTTAAAGTCTCCTATTATTATTGTATTACTATTGTTTCTTTTTTTGATGCTGTTTGCTATGTATTTGGGTGCTCCCATGTTGGGGGCATAAATATTTACAAATATCTTCATGTTGGATTGTTCCCTTTATGATTATGATTCCCTTTATGATTCTTTTTCTCTTATTACAGTATTTTAAAGTGTATTTTGTCTGATATAAATATTACTATCCTGACTTTATTTTCACTTCCATTTGCATGATAAATGCTTTTCCATCCCTTCACTTACGATCTGCATGTGTCTTTAGGACTGAAATGAGTCTCTTGTAGGTAGCATATAGATGGGTCTTGTGTTTTTAATCCATTCCATTACCATATGTCTTTTGTTTGGAGTGTTTAGTCCATTTACATTCAAAGTAATTACTGATAGGTATATACTTAGTGCCATTTTGTTACTTGTTGTATTGTTGTTTTTGTAGTTCTTCTCTGTTCTTTTTTTCCTCCTGCTTGCTTTTTTCACATTTTGCTGGCTTTTTAGTGACATACTCAGATTCCTTTCTCTTTATTTTTTGCATACCTATTACTGGTTGTTTATTTGTGGTCTCCATTAGATTTATATAACTTCTTATACATATAGAAGTTTATATTAAGTTGATGGTCACTTAAGTTTGAACCTATGCTAAAAGCACTGAATTTTTACTCTCTCCCACCCCCAACATTTTAGGTATATGGTATCATATTTCACATTCTTGTACTTTGTGAATCCCTTGACTGATTTTTATAGATATACTTTTATGCTTCCTACTTTCTTAGTACTGCTTATGGTCTTTCCTTTCCACTCAAAGAATCCCCCTTAACATTTCTTGTAAGGCTGATGTAGTGGTCATGACCTCCTTTAACTTTTGATTGTCTGGGAAACTCTTTATCTCCCCTTCTATTCTGAATGATAGCCTTGCTGAATAAAGTATTCTTGGATGCAGGATTTTTTCCTTTTAGACTTTAAATATATCATGACACTCCCATCTGTCTGTGATGTTTCTGCTGAAAAAAAATCATCTGATAGGCTCATGGGGTTTCCTTGTATGTAACTTTCTTTTCTCTTGCTGCTTTAAGAATCCTCTCTTTATTACTACATTTTGCCATTTTAATTACCACATATCTTGGTGTGGACCTCCGTGGGTTGATTTTGTTGGGGGTTCTCTGTGCATCCTAAATCTGGATGTCTATTTCCTTCCCCAGATTAGGGATGTTTTCAGCTATTATGTCTTCAAATAAATTTTCTGCCCCCTTTTCTCTCCCTTCTCCTGGGATCCCTATAATGTGAAAGTTGTAACACTTGATGATATCGTTGAGTTCCCTTAATCTATTTTCATTTTTATTAGTCTTTTTTTCTCTCTCCTACTCAGCTTGATTGTTTTCTATTACTTTATCCTCCAGGTCACTGATACATTCTTCTGCTTTCTCTAGTTTACTATTTATTCCCTCTAGTGTATTTTTTATTCCAGTTATTGAGTCCTTCATCTCTAATTGATTCTCTTTTATGTTTTCTATCTCTTTGTTGAGAGTCTGACTGAGGTCCTCAACTCTTTTCTCAAGTCCAGTGAGTATCTTTATGACCATTACTTTATATTATCATACCTATTACTTATTTCCATTTCGTTTGTCTCTCTTGCTGTGATTTTATCCTATTCTTTCATTTGGGACATATTCTTCTGTCTCCTCATTTTCACTAACTCTCTGTGTCTGTTCCCATGTGTCAGGAATATCAGCTATGTCTCCTGCTCTTGAAAGTGGTGGCCTTATGAAGAAGAGGTCCTGTAATGCCCTGCAGTGCAGTGTTCCCTGTTCACCAGAAATTCGTGCCTCAAGGGGTCTCCTATGTGTGTTGCATGTACCCTACTTCTGTGGTGGAACCATGTTTGCCTTCAGTCCAGCTGTCTGCAATGGTCCTCTCTGACTATTGTGGGCAGGACTTTGTCCCTGTGCTGTTAGTGAGCCAGTCTGGGGTCACCTTGGGCTTGAGCTGAGTCAGACTAGGCATTTGCTGGAGCTGTGGTAGCACTGAACTGTAAGGTGCTTTGCAGTGTTGTCCTCTTGAGAAGCTTTCATTGGTGGGTGGGGCCTACAGTCAGACCAGATGTCTGCCCCCAGCCCACTGCTGGGGTCTAAATCAGACAAATGTGTATGGTTATCTTCCCCTCTCCCTGGGACAGGAGTCACTTTGGAATGGTGCTGGCCTCAGTGAGGGATGCTTGCACATTGCCAGGCTTGGGGCACTGCTTTGGATGCACTCCTGCTAAGGGTGGGTCTACAAGAGAATACGGGTGAGTGCATGTTGTTAGAAAATTGTGTGCTGGTCTGCTGCAGGAGGGGACCTGTGGCCTGGAGAACTGCCAAGGGCAGGTCTGTAGAAGAATGCAGAGGTGGGGCATGAGGTGCCAGCAAGGTCACTGCTGGTCTGCTGTGGGAGGGACCTGGAGCCACGTTAGAAAACTGCCTTACCAGATTGGAGGGGGGAGGTTTGAGGAACAGCATAAGGGCAGGGTGTGGTGTTAGCAAGCTAGGCAGGAGTGTTCAGGCTGCACTGGTTCCTGAAGGTGTCTATGTATCTAGTATGGGGGTCTGGGAAGGGAAATGGTGCCTGCCAATCCCTTTGTTCTTGGAGAAGTCTCCCAAAGATCCCTGCTCCTCCAGTACATGCTCTGAGATTGGTAAATAAATCTCCTTCCTGTGTACCCCAGGCATTTTTCAAACTGCTGCTTCCATGCTGCATCTCAGTGGAGCTGTTTGTTGTGATTTATCTTTAAGGGTGGGAACTCAGTTTTCTATTGCTCTCCACCCATCCCAGAGCCCAACCCACTGATTTTTAAAGTTCTAGGTGTTAAGCCCCACTAACTGTAAGAACTCACAAAGTTAAGCCCATCTGGTTTTTAAAGCCAATGTTGTGGGGATTCATCTTCCCGGTGCGGGAGGGGTCTTTTCCTTTCCCCTCTCTATGTCTGTAGTCCCTCCCTCCTATGGATCAGTTTGGCTCCTGACCATGTCTCTGCCCTTGCTATCCTTTTCAATGTGGCCTCTTCTCTACATTTAGCTGTGGAGAGAGAGTGTGTTCTGCCAGTTTTCAGGTTGTTTACTGGGTTATTTGCCCTGATGTGGGTGCTACCTATGTGTATCTGTGGGACAAAGTGTGCTTAGGATTCTCCTATTCTGCCATCTCTCATTGTGGTTTTGATTTGCATTTCCCTGATGATTAGTGATGTTGAGGATTTTTTCATGTGTGCGTTGGTCATCTGTATGTCTTCTTTGGAAAAATATCTTTTCCTGTCCTCTGTGCATTTTTTAACTGGATTGTTTGGGTTTTTTGGTGTTGAGTTGTATAAGTTCTTTATATATTTTTTTATATTAACACCTTATCAGATATATCATTTGCAAATATCTTCTCCCGAATTCATTAGGTTGTGTTTTGTTTTGTTAATGGTTTCCATCACTGTGCAAAACTTTTTATTTTGATGTAGTCCCAGTAGTTTATTGTTGCTTTTGTTTCCCTTGCTCAAGGAGATATATCTAGGAAAATATTTTTATGGCTGATGTCAAAGAAATTACTGCCTATGTTTTCATTAAGAATTTTATGGTTTCCAGTCTCACATTTAGGACTTTAATCCATTTTGAGTTTATTTCTGTGTATAAGGTAGTAAAATAGTCCAGTTTCATTCTTTTGCATGTAGGTATGCTGTTTTCCCAGCACCATTTATTTTTATTTTTTAAGGGGGGAGGAGGGTTAGAAGAAGAGGGAGAGAGAGAATCTCAAGCAGACTCCATGCCCAGCATGGAGCCCAACTTGGGGCTCAATCCCACAGCCCTGAGATCATGACCTGAGCTCTGAAATCAAGAGTCAATGCTTAACTGACAGAGCCACCCAGGTGCCCCTAAAAGCACTAAGTTTTTACTAACCCTGCACACATTTTATGTATATGAGGTCATACTTTACATTTTAAAAAAATTGTGTATCCTTTGGCTGATTTTTATAGATATAATTGATTTTACTCCTTTTGTGCGTTACCTCCATATTGGTTTTATAAGTGATTAATATACTTTTACTATACGTTTGAATTTACTTGTGAAATTTTTTTCCTTTCATAGTTTTCTTACTCCTGATTATGGCATTTTTTTCCCACTTAAAGAATTCCCTTTAACATTTCTTATAAGGCAGGTTTAGTGGTCATGAATTCTTTTAACTTTGGGAAACCCTCTCTCTTTCCTTCAATTCTGAGTAACAGCTTTGCTGAGTAGAGTATTCTTGGTTGCAGGTTCTTTTTTCTTTCAGCACTTTGACTATGTTATGCCATTCTCTTCTGGCCTGTAAAGTTTCTACTGAAAAATCAGCTGATAGGTTTATGGGATTTCCCTTGTATATACTGTTTTCTTTTACTCCTTTTAAAATTCTCTCTTTATCACTATGTTATGCCATTTTAATTACTATGTGTGGACCTCCTGGCATTAATTTTGTTGGGTGCTCTCTCTGCCTCCTGGATCTGGATGTCTCTTTCCTTTCTCAGATTAGGGAAGTTTTCAGCTATTATTTTTTTCAAATAAATTTTCTGCCTCCTTCTCTCTCTCTCCTGGAATCCTTACAATGCACATGTTATTATGCTTGATGACATCACTTAGTGCCCTTAACCTATTCTCATTTTCTATTATATTTTTTGTTTGCTTTTCAGCTTGGTTGCTTTCCAATACATCTGTCTTCCAGATCACTGATCTGTTCTTCTGCCTCCTCTAATCTGCTCTTGATTTCCTCTAGTGGACTTTTCATTGCAGTTATTGAGTTCTTCATCTCGGGTTCTGTTTTATATTTTGTATCTCTTTATTGAAGGTCTGAGATCCTCCACTCATTTCTCAAGCCTGGTGAGTAATCTTATGACCATTAATTTGAGTTGTTTTTCAAGGATATTGCTTATCTCTGTTTCATTTGGCTCTTTTGCTGTGGTTTTATCCCTGTTTTTTCATTTGGCACTTATTCCTCTGCCTCCTCATTTTGTCTAACTCTGTTGTTGTTGTTGTTGTTGTTGTTGTTTTTCTATGTATTATAAAAGTCAGCTACATCTCCTGATCTTGAAAGTAAGTAGTGGCCTTATGAAGAAAAGGTCCTGTGGTACCCAATGGTGCAGTGCTCCCTGTTCACCAGAGCTGGGCACTTCAATGGCATCTAACCTTTGTGGGTTGTGTTCACCCCACTGTTGTGGCTGAACCACGTTTCCCTATAGTCAAGTCCATTGCAATGGCCTTCTTTGCCTGTTTTATGTGCCCCAGGCAGGGTTTGGTCTCTGTGCTGTTAAAGGGACAGTCTGGGGCTGCTGAGGGCTTGTGGTTAGGTGCTGTCAGCATTCAAACCAGATGCCCCCTCGCAGCCCATCTGCTGGGGCTGTCATTGCACAGAGCCGTAGGTCACTCTCCTTTCCTTGTCCCCTGAGAGGCTTCATTGGTGGGCGGGGCTTGCCCTCAGATCAGATGCCTACCCCCAGTCAGTCTGCTGGGGCTGCCGGCTCACTGATCAGCCGGGCACTCTCACTGTGCTGCCAGCCATAAGGTTCAGCTGCTGGGACTGTGGGTACACTGGCATGTTTTGTGGATATCTTCCTCTCTCCCCAGGGCAGGAGTCACTTTGGAGGGATGTCTTTGGAGTTATGGCAGGTTGGATTGGGCCTGTCTGCAGGGGAATACAGGGGCAGGGCGCTAGTCAACAAGATAGGTGGAGAGCATTCATGCTGCTTCCTGCAAGTGTCTGGCGAACAAGGTTGGGGGTAAGCAGGGAGGAAGAGAAATGGCACCCACCACCACTTTTGTTCTATAATGGTCTCCTAAAGATCCCTGCCCCTCCAACATACGTTCTGAGATTAGTAAATAAATCTTCCTGTATACCCCAGGTGCTTTCAAACAGCTGCGTCTATGCTGTGTCTCAGCAGGATTGTTTGTTATGCTGGCTCCTTAAGGGTGGGGACTCGGTTTCCTACTGTCCTCTAGCACTCCAGCTCTCCCAGAGTTAAGCCTACTGATTTTTAAAGTACCAGAGTTAAGCCCTGTTGATTGTAAAGACTCATGAATTTAAGCCCCACTGGTTTTCAAAGTTAAATGTTATGGAGACTTGTCTTTCCAGTGTGGGTCCCTCATGCCTGGGGTGCCTGGCATGAGGTCTGATCTTCTGGCTTCTTGTGGTATCTCTCCTGTTTGTGGTTGGTTTTGCTGGGGTTTGGGTTCCCAACCATGTCTCTGCCACTCCTACCCTTTTCAGTGTGGCCCCCTCTCTATGAGTCGGTTCTGCTAGTCTTTGAGTCACTTTCAAAGATAGTTGCACAGATATGGCTGTTAGTTCAGTGTGTCCATGGCTTGAGATGAGCTCAGGATCCTCTTACTACACCATCTTCCCAGAATCGAATCAACTCTGGAGTTTTAAATATCAAGTTTTTCTAAGGGAAGATATACATAGCCTCTGCTGATGATTCAGGAATTAATTATAACCGCTCTCTGAATGTGGTTCAGGCAGTCTAATACACTGGTGCCCTGCTTATTTAACTCTGAGATAATTGTGGGTTTTATGTTTGAGCAGGAAAAAGTGAAGCAAGAACTCAAATACTTACGAGATCAAGAAAGCCGTAAGATTAAAAATCACTTTGAAACTCTAAAGAACTTAGAAAATGAAATCTATGTGCATGACTTAAAAGTAGATGTTTTGCTCCTGGAAAATGAAAAATTAAGAAAAGTAAGTTCAAGGGCACTTCACTTTGCATGATAGTTTTGGTTAATTGCCTAGACCTATAATAGTTACAAGGGATTGGAGAAGGAAAAGGAGATTGTATCTCTTAAAACTTTTGAAATAAAGACTATATATGAAACAATGCACAAATCATAAGTGAAACACGTAATGAATACACATGGGCAACCAGCACCCAGATCAAGAAACAAAGCATTAACAGTATCCAGATATCTTCTATGTCCTTTCCTGTCACTAACCTCCCCACAAGGTAAAGTAACAGTATATTGGCTTCTAAGACCAAAGACTAGTTTTGTCTGTTTCTGAACATTATATGTATGGAATGATACAATATGCACTCTTGCTTAATACTTTGTTTGCAAGGTACATCTTTATTATATTGAATGCAGTTATGGTTTGTTTGACCTTAGTGCCGTATATAGTATTCAAGTGTATAACTATACTACAATTTATATACTCTCTTGCTGGGGGTTTAGAGAATTTCTAGCTGGGGCTGTTACAAATATAGTTACTGTGAACATTCTAGTACATGTGTTTTCAGGAACATACGTACATATTTCTGTTGGGTATACCCCTCAAGTGGAATCGCAGAGCCATAGGGATGTGGACCATCCACTCTCGTGCACAGTGCCATCTCCCAAAGAAGTTGCAAAAATCGCCACTCCCAGCAGGGTATGTGAGAACACCACTGGTTCCACATTCTCACCAAACTTTGGTTATTTTTTTTTTTTTTTCCACTTAACCATTCTGGAGAGTGTGTAGTGGTATCCCATTGTGGTTTTAGTTTGCATTTTCCTGCTGATCAATGAAGCATCTATTTATATGTTGGTGGCCATTTTGTATACCTCTTTGTGAAGTACCTGTTCAAGTGTTTTGCCCATTTAAAAACTAGGTTGTCTGTCAGTTTTGTATTGATTGTATCATTTTTTTCAGTAAACCACAATGACCTCAAGGTGAGGATCTGTATCCATGTATCCCAAGTGTTTTGCACAATGGCTCACATGGAAAAGGGATTCAGTCCCATGTTATGCTCACAATAACCCATTAATGTGGATAATATATTAAGTCCCTTTTATAGATGAGGAAACCGAGACTCTACATTTTTAATAATTTTTAATAGCTAGAAAAATAAAAACAGTCCAATGGCAGTAAGACTCTAAGTAAGGGAAAAATCTTTTACCTGTTTGGGTACTCTTTTTCATCAGGTAAATGGCAGCAGTTATCCACCAGTATTATGTGCTTTTGGCAGAATTAATATGGTATAAGAGGTACTAATGTACTTTGAAAAGGTAAATGTGCTCCAGAGCCCAGGTACCAGCATCACTAACCTGCACATGTGCAATACATCTTCATTCTTCTAGTCCTTGAAACAGTCTTATAAGGCATTTCTTTTGCCCATGGAAATATTCCACAAGATTGTCTTCCTATCAAGATGACATAGATTATTTATTAAAATACTTGGAATTTTTTTTGCTACTTTGGTAATGGATAAGCAAATGGATGACTATGTGAAAAATTGATTCTGAAAGTTCTGTTTTCTAATTTATTGCCCATCTACTAGGTCCTGAATGACGCTATGCTGTTATCTTATTCACTCCCTACTCTGTTCTGCTGGTTACATTGCTTCTCTCAGCAGACATTCTAAGCACCCACTGAGTCCTTGGGGAAGGCTCAGTGAATAGAGAGATCAATAAGACACCACCCCAAGTTCTTAGGAAGCTCATCACCTACCTGAGGAAATGAGAAAATAAATGGATAAATTAGAATTCAGTATGTTTATACATCTGAGAGTTATGGGAAACCAGCCGAACTAGGCAAGTCTTACAAACTGTGGTCCACATTCAAAGAGGGGCAGGAATGACGACTTTGACTTGGCCTACAGGGGTTTTTACTCTGGTTTACTACAAAACCAGTCAACAAGCCATGCAGACTGACACAAGATCAAGGCCCCATGAGTAGACCCTATAACCTGCTTATAAACAGTTCTGTGTCTCCTGTGGTACTAGATGTGATTTCTAAGATTTTTTTTTGTATCAGTGGTTTGTAGTATTTGACTATTTCCCTCTTGAAACTGAGCCGGTGCCATGTTTATATCCAAAGCCCATGCTTTCAGAGTTCCCAGAGACTTTAGAGTTTAGCATTGCCTGAGCATTGGGTGGTCAGAAAAGAAAGCGACGACTTTAATACTAACCAAACCATTACTACCACCATCACCCAGCCCAGTGTCACATCTGAATGGAGTGAGCAATTCTGTGGGGTCTCCAGACTTGAGAAATCCTCTCTCTGAAGTCTTACGCGAACTCCTCCAGTCTGGAAGCACGGCTGCCTTGGTACATTTCCTGCACACACATTTTGCATACAGAACACTTTTTTGTTTGTAGGCACAATGCATTTAGGCAGAATACCTTTTAATTTCTTTTTGTGGCAAATTATATTCAGAATGCCATGTTTATTTGGGTGCTTAAATGTTTACTGGGAAGCTGGATCCTTTATCTCCCTCAGCAGAATGCAGGCTTGACAAGGGCTCTGGTCACCACTATAACCCTTGTTCTGAGAACAGTCAGTGGCATGGAGAAGAATCAATAGATGTGTGCCAAATGACTGCATGGATAATTAATTTACAGTAACTAAACTGCTTAAAGCAATCACATGTCTTTCATTTCCAGTATATTGCATACATGAAGAACAAGATAGAACAATACAGAAAAGGAGAGGAAGACCTCAAGTCCATGTCAAGTGACCTGTCTTGTCAACTGACGGCTCATCAGAGTAAGTAATGTGTTAGGGATGATCTGAACATATAAAAAATAATTTTTTTGTTTATTTAAATTTTACTGACTTGCATACAATAAAATGAACCCATCTAAAGTTCAACGAGTTTTGATAAATGTACATACCACTGTAACCACTGCCACTTCAAGCAAGATAGAGAACATTTTATCCCTGAAAAATTCTCTTATGTCCCTTGGTAGTTGGTTTCCCACTCTACTTCCAGTGTCTGGAAACCATTGATCTGCTTTCTTTCTTTTAAGATTTTATTTTTTTATTTTAGAGAGAGAGATTGAGAGTGAGAGAGAGCACAAGAGCAGGGGGAGGAGCAGAGAGGGAAGGAGAGGAAGGGGGAAAGAATCTCAAGCAGACTCCATGCTGAGAATGGAGCCTGATGTAGGGGCTCAATCTCATACCCTGACATCATGACCTGAGCCAAAACCAAGAGTCGAAGCTTAACCAGCTGAGCTACCCAGGTGCCCCTGATCTGCTTTCTGTCACTAAGGATTAGATACAAATGGAATGATGGAATACTCACACTTTTGTACCTGGATTCTTGCACTCAGGAAACTTTTTTAGATCCATTCATGTTGTATGTGTCATTGCTTTGCTGCTTTTTATAGCTGTATAGTAGTATTCCTTTATGTAGCTATACCGTATTTTGTTTATCCATTCACCATTTGAAGGACATTTGGATTGTTTCCAGTTTTTGGTTACTATATGCTTACATGTATTTTTGTGAATATTTGTTTTCATTTCTCTTGGGTAAATACTGAGGAGTGGAATTGCTGGGGTGTATGGTTAGTGTATGTTTAACTTTATAAGAAACAGCCAAAACAGTTTGCCAGAGTAGGTGTGCAAATTCCTCATCCCACTAGCAATGGGATACTCCACATCCTCACCAACATTTAAAATTGTCAAAATACTTAAAATTGTTAACATTTAACCCATTTTATAATGGTATTTCATTGTGATTTTTATTTGCATTTCTCTAACTGATGCTGCTGAGTATTTTTTCATGTGCTTTTTGGCTGCTTGTATCTCATCCTTTGTGAAGTGTCTTGAACCAATTATCTATTGCAGCATAACAAATATTACAGATTATTTTCTTTGCTCCTGAATTGGTCATTTGGTCGGAGCCTGGTGGATACCACTCATGTCTGCTCCACATGATATCAGCTGGGGCAACTTGGTAGCTGGGGGTAACTCAGCAGCTGAGGACTGGAGTCATCTGAAGACACATCCACTCGCTCAGTGTGCCTGGTGCTGCTGTTGGCTCACAGCCAGAGTCTCCATGTAGTTGCTTGGCCTGCTGTGGGCCAAAAGCTAACATCCCAGGTCCAAGGGGAGGCGACATGGATGCCACCGCTAATGGGAGGGGTGTCGGCATCACGTTGTGGGAAGAGCATGTGGGATGGAGTATATTGTGGGGCCATCTCTGGAAAATACAGTCTGCCACATTTCTGTCCAAATCTTTGGCTCATTACTTTGTGTTGTTTGTGTTGTTGAGTTAAAATCTTTGTGTATTCTGGAAATGAGTCCTTTTTCAGTGTGAGGCTTGACTTTTCATTTTCTTAATATTGTCTTGAAAAGAGCAAAAGTTTTTCCTGTGGAAAAGTCACTTTATCGATTTCATCTTTTAAGGGTAGTACTTTTTGTGTCCAAGACGTTTTTGCCTAAGCCAAGTTCTCAAAGATTTTCTGTTTTCTTTATAAGTTTTTAGTTTTAGCTTTTATGTCTAGTTCTCCAATTCATTTCAAGCTCATGTTTTTGTACGGTGTGAAGAGTTGAATTTCATGTTTTCTCTTATGTATATCCAGTTGTTCTAGCATCATTTTTGAAAAGCCTATCTTTTTAGCATTGTACTACCCGAACGACTTTTTCAAAAATCGATTTTATAAGTCTGTTCCTTATTCTGACTTAATACAAATACCACACTGTCCTGATTACTGTAGTTTCATGTTCAGCCTGGAAATCAGGTAGCATAAGTTCTCCGCGATTGTGCTTCTCCCTTAGAATGATTTTGGCTATTATAGGTCCCTTGATTTTCATACAAGTTTTAAAGTCAGCTTATTAATCTATAATTGCATACCTGCTGGGATCTTAATTGGGTTTGTGTTGAATCTGTAAATCAATTTGAGGAGAACTGACATCTTAACAAAATTAAGTCTTCCAATCTAAGAACACAGTATACTTCTCCATTTATTTAGAACTTATTTTTCTTAGCAAGATTTTGCAGCTTTTAGGTGCTGTATTAGGGGTCCTCAAGACCATCCTTAGGCTCACTGATCAGCTAGGATTTGCCAGGCTCAAGTTGTTATGCTTAGTGTCCATTACACTGAAGGATACGGAGTAAAATCAGCAAAGGGAAAAGGCGCATGGGTGTAAGTGTGGAGGAAACCAGATGCAAACCCAGTGTAGTTGCACAGATGCACTGAACTTCCCTAGGAATGATGCGTGACAGCACATGCAGAGTGCTGCCAAGCAGGGGCACCCGGGCTTGGGCACCCGAGGTACTTATTGGAGGCTGTTGGTCATGAAGATGTGCAGTGCCTGTGGGGTTTCTCTTTTATGCTGTTAGGATGGTAAATTGCACCAATTCATTTTTGAATGTTAAACCAATCTGCTGAGATAAAACCCGCTTGTTCAAAAGCTATTATTGTTTTTATATATTGCTGGATTCAATTTGCTAATCTTTGTACAGATTTCTGTGTCTGTGTGCAAACCTGCCTTGTTCTGCTTGCACTTGGGTCTGGAAATTGCCCCCTGCAGAAAGCCGAGTGACCATAAGGTTTGCCTCATGTGTCACCCTTCTTTCAGGTATCCCATTCTGTGCTGCCTGCTGTCCAGTACCTGCAAACTGGATATTAAAACAGATGTATTTGGGGCGCCTGCTTGGCTCAGTCGGAAGAGCATGTGACTCTTGATCTCAGGGATGTGAGTTCAAGCCCCATATTGGGCATGAAGCCTACTAAAAAAAATAAATGATAAAAAAATATTTAATATATTTCCTCCTTGTTTACAGTGGGAGGGCAAGTCTGATCCAGTTATTCTGTCATTTTGGAAGTAGAAAGTTTTAGATAAACACAACTTTTGAAAAACAAATAGCATTACTTTCATAAAAATTTTCATATTATTTCTGTAACCTTTGCATTTTAAAAATCTTTATTTTAGCACAGTATTTGGATTTGTGGGCTGAATTTCAGACTACAGTTAAGGTGAGCTTTTTTTTTTGTTTTGCCTCCATAAATAGAATATTCCTAAAAATATTCACCTACCTAATAAGTGTGTGTGTGTGTACACGTGTGCTTGCATAAGGCAGGAGGTCAGGATTGAGGGGGAGTGATAGTGTTAGTACAACCATCATATCTTAACACGTGTGCTTTGTATTATTAAAAAACCAAAGTTCAACTGAGTAAATTTTAAATATCTTATTGGCTTTATTCAATGATTCATGAATCAGGCAGCATCCAAGCTAGCAGATTAAAAGATGCTCTGAAGAGCTATACAAAACAGAGGACTTTTATAGGCAGAAGGGAGCAGGAACCCGGAAGTTATACTAAGCACAAAAAGCAGGTTGGTTATTGCAAGATTACGTTCCTTTAGGGGATGGCAGGGATTATTAGGCAGATGACCTAACTAGTGCTGATTAGGTGATTCCTGACTGACTGGTGTAAAATTCCATTTCTGAGAGAGCCAAAACTGTAATGAAATCAATTCTGTTTGGTGATGTGAGGCTTAGCCTCAGTGACTCCTTTGCCACTGTTGTCTTATTTTTAGCGGTGTCAAAGGTCACTATGAAATCTTAACCCTTTGGGAGATTGTCTTCCTACTCTACCAATTTGGTTAAAGAGAATGACATCTCACCCCCACCTGCAAACACAAACTGAACACATACTATTTTAGGACAAAGTTGTCAGATCTGAAGTCCATCTGTCCTCCATGTTTTACCAGCCCTGCTCCTTCTCCACCACTCCGTACTATAAAGTCTGGTAGGCTGGAGTTCAAATCCTGGCTTTGCCACTTGGGAGTATTTACAGTTTACATATGATCCTGGCTCTCAGCCTTTAATCTTTTTCAGATGAAGCTACTGAGGTTCAGAGTTTAAGTAACTTTGCCCAAGACCAAACAGTTAATGAACTTATGGGGATTTAAACCTCAGATCCAGCTTGGTTCCAAAGTTTTTTCTCTTCAGCTGTAAGCCATGCTGAATATGCTGTGCAGTTCCATGCGGCTCTGAAGGTGAGCTGGCTTCTTACGCCCTCACTGCCACCACCACCATCCTACCCAATTCAAAGTTAAGAGTTCAGTGAGCATTCCATTAAATTCTCATTTGCTAATCCATTTTTCTGAGATCTTCTACAGAACTTTGTGAATGTGCTGTGGACATTTATTTTGCATGAATAATATCAATTTTGCATATATATTTTTGTCTTGGATATGATTCACTCAGAATGTTTTTATTTATCTGGAATTTATATTCACACACCCCAAAATATTTTTTTTTAAAGGAACTGGTAAACAGTGGTGATGAGATTTTGCAAGAAATAAAAAACCTGATAGAGAAGCTAAAGGAAAGAGATGAAAACATTGAGCGTATCAGCATTTGGCTACAAGGGAATCTTGAAGAGCTGCATTTTCTTATGGAACAGGAATCAGAAATAGACCTCCACAGTAAGTAACATCTCAAAAGCTTTGGGTTACAAAGAACTTGTTATTTTACTGTAACCAGTAATATCAAACAGGCATTTTAAAACTAACCAAATAACATAATTATCCCTAATAATCCATCCCCAATTTATGTCACATTCACCTAAATATTGCTTCTCATTTGTGGGGTCAAACGTGGTAATGCAACAGTGTTGGACAAATCTCCCTTCCACCTACATGAGTTTTCTAAATAACCGAATCTTAATTTTTCTGATTTTTTGAAGCTTATTTTAAACATTTTCCAAAGAAGTCTTTTTAAGTCCTTTTATACACTTCCTTATCTTCGTAAACAGAAGATATGTCATGTGAGACATGAGGGTCACAGAACTCTGTCCAGATTCTGGCTGTGGTGGGAAGAGGAGGTCAATTCTTGCACAGGTACAACCCAGAGAAGCCAGGGGTGGAATCCCTGGGGAAGGCGGGCTGGTGGCAGCAGAAAGGACTGGGGAAAGGGAGGAGAATGGAGTGTAGGAGAGAGCGGTGAAATGAAAATATCACCTAGTAAGGTTATTGAGTTTTCATTTTAAAGAATGTCACCATTAGATAAGCAATTTTAAAGGTGAGTTGTAGAAAGTGAAATGAGATAGAAAGTGATAGGATTGAAGTATTTGGTGAAACCAATGTTCTGAGGGTATTGCTTGACAAAAGAAATAATGTTTCCGTGACCAATGAAGACTCTTGTGGATAAACTTTCTTATAAGCCAAAAAGCTGTTTCTGTGGTGCCGCTCAAGCCTGGTGACAGTTATCATGTGTAAGTGCATAGCAGGTCCCTGGTGGGCCCTGGTCACTTGGCAAAACTGTCTTTGGTAAGTCAGGCCATCCCCAGCAACTGTAGATCAAGCAGAATTTTAAGAGCTAAATCATTTCAAAGTGTCAATTGCACTTTTTTTCACATGAGCGAGTCCTCCCTTTTTGTCTGAAACCTGATGGAATCTTTTATGTTGGAACAGATTTAAATAGACGATATTGAAAAGCTAAGCCCACTGAGTAACTAATACCATATCCCACCCCCCCCTTTTTTTTTTTTTTTTTTACATATTTTGAGGATGGTCTTATTGATAACTATATGGAAAGTAGAGAACTGTAGTGTGGAAATAAAGACCAACTACATGCAAACAAGCTGAGGCATAAAGCCTGGTACAGCAAGGGAGTGCGAGTCACCATCACTTGCTTTGGGCAGAGATCCAAAGGCAGGCAGGGGATGGGAAAGGTTTATTGTGAACGAAAAGGGAAGGTGTCAGCTGTGCTCTGATTGGAGGTTGTTGGCATGGGGAGCCTGGGGACAGCTAACTAGGAGCAGGACATCCTATGTGATTAGTAAGCATATTTGGCTTTCTCTGGTTGCTCCAAGGTTAGAAGGGTCAAAAAGTAGGGAAGATAGTGGTCATTGATGATGTTATGAATTCTGGGCCATTTGCAGAGTTTGTGGGTCAGAGAACTCCTCAGGCTGTAGTTTTCCTGCTCCTGGTGTAGTGGGAAAATCAGTTATCATACAAATGTATGTAAAAATCCCTGTAACAAGGGATTTTACAGGTGGACCAAAAGAACTATGAGAGAACCTAACCAGGAAAGAGACTTGACCCTAGTTAAGGAATGGGGAAGAGGTCTCTGAAGGACCAGAAATGGAGCTGAGATCACAAGGAAGGTTTCTGGCTTCTCTAAATTCGCTTATTTCTGCTCCTGGAACATTGGCACTATGTGGGCTTTGAAGGTAAGTGGACCTGGGCTCAGATCTTGGTTCTGTGTCTTACGTGTTATTTAACCTCTACTCCCCAGTTTCCCTGGTTGTAAAATATGGATAGTTAACAGCAAGTTACAAAGCATCAGACCCAAATTAGGCACTCCTCAGATTGCTTGAAATCTAGCGCCCTCCTCTGGGAGGTGACAGTCAGCCATGGCTCCTTGGATTACTTGACCATCTCTGAGCCACCTGTAATCTAGCTTTTGGGTTTTCCCTATTGAATGGCTGCTCTCAGGGATGGGACTTCTAGAGAAGCCTTTGATCTCTTCCAGCTCAACAGCCCTTGCCTGTCCTCTTCTGGACATCATCTGTCACTGCAGCCATGCAGGTCCTGGCCCTCTCCTTCAGGAACACTGCACCAGCTCCAGAAACACGTGGAGCACCTTTGAGCCTCACACCACAGCAAATGCTGCAGTTACTAAGTTGAATAAGACCTGGTCCCTGAACCTCAAAGTGCATACACTGTGAGAACAAACAAGGAAATAGTGGATTCAAATACAAGGGACTCCTCTAGTGAGTGGCTATGAGAGGGTAAAGAGAGGCACCTCTAAGTCTTTTTTTAGGTGTTGGGAATACACAGGGATGTCTTCCTGAAAGGGCAGTAGACGTGCCCTGGCCGAGGACTGCGATGGCATGGCTGAGTGGGTATCTGCTGGGGGTTCCGAATGGCACGTGTGGAGGACAGGCTTGTCACAACTTAAAATGCCAGACTTCATCTTGAAAACAAAGATCGTTACTTTTTGCATTAACATTCCTTTTTGCAAATAAAAGGTAAACAAGTTAATTCTTAGGGTGTATTCCTAAATCAAATAAATAGTAACTGAGTATAGATTATTTTTTAAGTATTAAAAATAAATTTTAAAATTCTAAAAGTCCCCAAGTCTTATATAACTTGTTACAGTTAGATAAATTTGTGTATTAACCAAATATTTTCACTTGATATGTGCGCTACAGAAGACGTTTTTTTAGGCCAAGGGATATTTTAAAAGAAATACCAAATTTGTATACACTGTCACTTATCTTTTTGTTATGGTGATAAAAAGGACTTGATATAGTTTGATCATTTAATTCTGGAAAAGAAACATTAAAGCAGAATCAAAATTTCAGTAAGAAATAATTTTTTAAAAATCATTTGCTGAAAAATTTTCTAAAGGTCTCCTGGAAAAATTAAAATCTTAGGCCATACTCAAGTATTAGAATCATCTAGAAGAGGTTTAAAAAATCCTTCTGCTCAGCCTGTACCCTAGACCAATTCTGAATCTCTCAGGGCAGGACCCAGGCATGTTTTAGGCCTCTCTCCAGTGGGCTCCAATGGGCAGCCAAATCTTGCAAACCAACAGTTTTAGACAAATATATAACCATGTAATTGTTAAATTTATCAATTGACCCAAATTAATCAAAATATTTTGACCTTTAAGTTACCTATCCAGCACTGGTTAGCAAATAATTACCATGCACTATAGCAGTGAGAGTTGTAATGCCCTATAAGGATCTAAATAAAAACTGAACAAAGCTGAGTAGGGTGATTTGTATTTTTAATGATCACGATTTAACAGATCATTTAGTAACATTGGCAACCATAGTTGCTATGAATTGTTCTGGTCTTGTTCTTAAAGCAAATGCAGATACATATTTAAGTATTCCTGAAACTGTTTGCATTTGAAGAATTATAATTACTTGCATGATTTTTTCCTCTTGCATATGCATTTTTCTGCTAGAATAGGAGATCAGAGAAGATAATTAATTGTTAAAATGGCTCCAAATGTAGAGGGACAGATATGGTCCTGGTAATCAGATACATGGCTCCCTACGCTTCCCTTCCCCATACCAAGTCCCAGATTATACAACTGTCCAATTGAGGATTCTTTGGGAAATTTAGAATTTTAATGTACGCTAACAACAACCCAAACTTGTGTGACATACACAGAATTTTCACATTTTTACTCCTACAGAAAAGAAGAAACACATTTCTATCAAAAAAGTCCATCCCCCGGGGGTTGAATGTACTATGAAAAACATTAACAAAGAAAAACTAACAAAATAACTTCAAGGCTACACCTGCTGTGAATTTAAAAGGCAAAAACAAAACTACAAAACAAGTGAGTGCACTTTCATATTTTGCAGTGGTCAATGGATGTCTTAAGTTGATTAACAAACCTGCATAATCCCCACTAAACAGAATCGGTAAATAACCTTCTAAACAATACAGATGGATAAAATGGTCAGATTATTAGGTTAAGTGCCTAAAACTTTATTTTGCTCCCATATGAATCTCTCAAAGGCTTCCGGGCATAAAAATCGCAGCGCACACCTATCAATAACTAACCACAGGAAAACTATATATTGTATATATTTTGTATTTAGGTTAAGAAGGCATCAGTTGTAAGATGCATC
Organism: Phoca vitulina; assembly: GCF_004348235.1. NCBI lineage: Eukaryota > Metazoa > Chordata > Mammalia > Carnivora > Phocidae > Phoca > Phoca vitulina. The sequence continues at coordinate 32,188,541 of NW_022589710.1, read as the reverse complement.
CTAATTCAGAGATGTCACAATGTGAAAAAAGTTTCAGGATCAATAAAATATGGCACTGTGTATATATCCTTCAACAATGAGACCAAAGAGGAAGGGACTATGTGAATACATGTATTTATTCATTTGGGAAAGAACTACTCCTCTTACTACTTAATAGTCTGAATTATTTCCACAATAAATGTCAACATCTGAGATTTTTTGTAGTTAAGCATTTTATTGTTTTTCTTAACAGAAACAATCAGAAGATGTCTTCAAACTACTTATAAACAGAAAACCTGTTATATAAATTATACTCTTTTTATCAAAATACTGTATTGGTAAAAATAAATAACAAACAACATACTTCATTTCCATGTTTGCTATCAGACCCACAAGGTATGTTTGTCCTTGTAATTCATTATACTTGAAAAACAAACTGAAATACAACAGACTAAATACAACATGCACAATTAGGCCAATGCTAAGGATTTCAGATTATACTTGTCAAGGTATAGAGAAACACGATTTTGCTTTAAAGAATAACTAAATTGTTGCCGGAGGCGAGTGCTTCCTAACATGCTTATAGTGTCACAGAGTGCTAAAGTATACAGTGTATTATACTACGTAACACACTACTACAGCAGTTTGTATTTTCCAAGTCTAACCATAAAGTCTGTTAAGTCAAAAACAGAACCCAATCTTACCTCCATGGACAACAGAAGAGTATTAATGCATTTTACACATTCAGTGTCCATTGGCTCCTTCGGAGAGTATCCGTGAAGGCTCGGTAAATTTTGCCGTGAACAAGTAAAAAAGAGCTGGTGTGGGTACCAAAGCCAAAAGGGGTAAATCCTGCTCGAGTTTATCCACTCTGGAAATGGATATTATTCCATAGGCGTGAAGTAACCAGTGGCTGAAGAGAACAATAAGTCTTTTCTTTCTCACCAGAAGATCATAGCAGTTCTATATAATTTTATAAAAGAAAACAAATTATTGGGCTGAATAAGCTAGATAATTTATTACATCATAATTTAAAATGCATTATTTGTTGGGAAGATGCAGAACAGGAAGATCCTGAGCTCTTCTCATCCCATGGATTCATTGAGATAAAACCATCAGTGCAACTAACTCTGAAAATGACCCAAAGACTGGCAGCAGAAGACTTTCCACAGTTAATTGTAGAGAGGAGGCCACATCGAAAAGGGCAAGAAGGGTGGGGACATGGTTAGGAACTCAGCCCTGAGAGAGACTAACCAGAAGAAACCACATGATCAGACCCCACACCAGCAACCCTAGGCACAGGGGTCCAGCACTGGGAGAATGAGTCCCCCAGCGGGCCTTAAGAGTTTTTTTTACAATCAGCGGCACTTAGCTCCAGGAGAGCCAGAAGATAACAGAGAAACTGAGTACTCCCAGCCATTAAAGAGCCAGCATAACAGGTAAGTGATGAATCACTAAATTCTACTCCTGAAACCAATATTACACTATAGGTTAACTAACTAGAATTTAAATAAAAATTTGAAGAAAACAAAAAAGAGCCAGCCTAACCACCTAGCAGAGACACAGCACAGAAGCAGCAGTTTGAAGAGCACCAGGGGTATATGTGAAGGAGGTTTACTAATCTCAGAATGTGCACGGTAGGGATCTTTAGGAAACTTCTCCAAGAACAAAAGAACTAGCACATATCCCGACCTCGATACCCAGACACTTGCAGGAACCAGCAGCACACTCTCCACCTAGCTTGCTAGCAGCACACCCAACCCGTGTTCTCTTGCAGATTCACTCAGCAGGTACCTTCCAAAGTAGCTCCTGCCCCCACACACTCTGCAAGCAACCCCGGGAGAGATGGCACCACTCCAAAGTGGCTCCTGCCCTGGGAGAGGGGAAGAGAATCACATACGCCAGTGTGCCCCAAATCCCAAGAGCCAAACCTTATAACCGAAAATGCAGAGGAAGTACCCTGCCGATCAGTGCCACGGTCGCTGCAACAGACTGGGGACAAGCATCTGGTGTGACTGTCAGCCCCACCAACCAGCAAAAACCTCTCAAGGGACAGGGAAGGGAGAGCAGTGCCCTGGAGAGTGGTGTAACTGCAGCCCCAACAGACGGAAGGGGGGCAGGCATCAGGTCTGACTGCCAATCCTGCCCAGCTACAGGCCCTCGGGGGCCCGACTGACATCTTAACAGCACAGCGACCAAACCCTGCCTGGTGTGCCCTGAGCAGGTGAAGGAGGCCATTGCAACTGACTGGACTGAAGGCAAACACAGCTCAGCCCCAACAGCAGGGCCCATGTACCCCACAGAGGAGACACCCCTGAAGCACCTGGTTCTGGTGAACAGGGGGCACTGCACCACAGGACCTCTTCATAAGGCCACTACTTCCAAAATCAGAAGATGTAGCTGACTTTTCTAATTCAAAGAAAAAGACAAAATGAGGAGACTGAGGAATAAGTCCCAAATGAAAGAGAGCTAAGCAACATGTCTGATAACTCAAATAATGGTCATAATTGAGCGGAGGATCTCAGTGAGACCTTCAATAAAGAGATAAAAAATATAAAACAGAACCAGTTGGAGATGAAGAACTAATAACTGAAATGGAAATTACACTAGAGGGAATCAATAGAGGAAGGAGAAGAACAGATCAGTGATCTGGAAGACTGGTGTAATGGAAAGCAGCCAAGCTGAACAGCAAACAGAAAAAAATGTAATAAAAAATGAGACTAGGTTAAGGGAACTCAGTGACACCATCAAGCATAATAATATTCACATAATAGGGATCCCAGAAGGAGAGAGAAAAGGGACAGAAAATTTATTTGAAGCAATAAAAGCTGAAAGTTCCCTAATCTGGGGAAGAAAACAGACATCCAGACGCAGGCAGCACAGACAGCACCTAACAAAACCCAAGACACATAATAATTAAAATGGCAAAAGTAGTGATAGAGATTTTACAAGCAGCAAGAGAAAAGAAAGCAATTACACATAAAGGAAACCCTGTAAGCCTATCAGGTGATTTTTCAGCAAAAACTCTGCAGGCCTGAAGGGAGTGGCACAATATATTCAAAATGCCTAAAGAAAAAAAACCTGTTACCAAGAATACTCTATCCAACAAGGCTGTTATGCAGAATTGAAGGAGAGAGAGTTTCCCCAACCACTAAACCAGTCTTACAAGAAATGTTAAAGGGAATTCTTTTGAGTAGAAAAAAAACCCATAATGAGTAAGAAAACTATGAAAGGAAAAAATGTCACATGCAAACATGTAATTAAAGATTAACCACATATAAAACCAGTATGGAGAGTAAAATGCAAAAACAGTAAAATCAAATATATCTATAAAAATCAGTCAAGGGACTCACAAAAGGAAGTAGAGTAGGACATCATATACATAAAACATGGCGGGGGTGGGGGGTAAAAATTTAGCGCTTTTAGAATGGGTTCAAACTAAAGTGACCCACAACTTAGTAAGACTACTATACACATGAGACGTTATATATGAATGTAATGGTAACCACAAATCAAAAACCTATAATACATATACAAATAGAAAGGAATCCAAGCATAACACTAAAGGCATCAAACCACAGGAGAAGAGAAAGAGGAGCAGAGAACTACAAAAATAACAGTAAAACAAGTAACAATGGCAATTAGTATATACCTATCAATAATTTGAGTATAAATGGACTAAATGCTACAATCAAAAGACATAGGGTGCTGAATGAATAAAAAAACAAGCCATCTAAGTGCTGCCTTTAACAGACTTCAGACCTAAACACATGCAAGATTGAAAGTGAAGGGAACGAAAAATACATCATGCAAACAGAAGTTAGAAGAAAGCTGGGTTAGCAATATTTATATTGGACAAAAAAGACTTTAAAACAAGGACCGTACCAAGAGACAAAAAGGATACTGGATACTACATAATTATAAAGGGAACAATCCAACAAGAGGATAGAACAATTATAAATATGCACCCAAAAAAGGAGCACCTAATACATAAAGGCAACTATTAACAGACAGGAAGAAACTGACAGTAATACAGTAATCGTTGGGGACTTCAATACTCCACTTACATCAATGGATACATTATCCAGACAAATCAACAAGGAAACAATGCTTGTGAATGACACATCAGACCAGATGGACCTAAAAGATATATTCAAACATTCCATCCAAAAACAGTGAATTACACATTCTTTTCAAAGCGTGCATGGGATCTTTTCCATAATGGATCACATGTTAGGCCCCAAAACAAGTCTCAATAAACTTAAAAAGGTCAAAATCATATCATGCATCTTTCCAACCACAAAGGTATGAAACTAGAAATGACAATAAAAAGTCTAGAAAGAACACAAATACATGGAGGCTAAACAACATGTTACTAAATGATTAATGGGTCAACCAAGACACTAAAGAGGAAATCAAAAATACATGAGACAAATGAAAATTACGATGGTTCAAAATCTTTGGGATGTAGCAAACACTGTCCTAAGAGGGAAGATTATAGCAATAGAGGCCTACCTCAAGAAATAAGAAACATCTCAAACAATGTAACCTTACCCTTAAAGGAGCTAGAAAAAGAACAAAGCCCAAAGCCAGTAGAAGGAAGAAAATACAGATTAGAGCAGACATAAATGAAATAGAGATTTAAAAAAAAAAAAAAATTGAACAGATCAGTTAAACCAGGAGCTGGCTCTTTGAAGATCAACAAAATTGATAAACCTTTAGCCAGACTCAGCAAGAAAAAAAGGTCTCAAATAAAACTAGAAAAGGAGGAGAAATAACAGACACCACAGAAATACAAAGGATGTTAAGAGAATATCATGAAAAATTACATGCCAATAAATTGGACAACTTTAAAGAAATGGATACATTCCTAGAAGCATATAACCTCTCAAAAGTGAACCGGGAAGAAATAGAAAACTTGAACAGATCAATTACTATCAATGGAATGGAATCCGTAATCAAAACACTCCCAACAAAATAAAGTTCAAGACCAGATGGCATCACAGGTGAATTCTACCAAACATTTAAAGAAGAATTAATACCCATTCTTCTCAAACTACTTCAAAAAATAGAGAAGGAAAGCTTCCAAATATAGTCTATGAGGCCAGCATTACCCTGATAACAAAACCAGATAAAGACACCACAAAAAGGGGAAACTACAGGCCAATATCTCTTATGAACATAGATGCAAAAATCCTCAACAAAATATTGGTCAACCAAATGGAACAATAAGAAATTATTCTCCACAATCAAGTGGGTTTTATTCCAGGTGGCAAGGGTGGTTCAGTATTTGCGAATCAATCAACATGATATATCACATTAATGAGAGGATAAAAACCATAGCATCATCTAAACAGATGCAGAAAAGGCATCTGACAAGGCACAACATCCGTTTGTGATAAAAACCTCTCAACCAAGTTAGTCTAGAGGGAAGGTACCTCAACATAGTAAAGGCCGTATATGAAAATCCCACAGCTAACATCTTACTAAATGGTGAAAAACCAAGGGCTTTTCCTCCAAGATCAGGAACAGGACAAGGAGATCCACTCTTACCACTGTAATTCAACAGAGTACTAGAAGTTCTAGCCACAGAAACAAAAAGAAATAAAAGACATTCAAATTGGTAAGGAAGAAGTAAAACTTCCACTATTTGCAGACGACATGATACTATATACAGAAAACCCTAAAGATGCCACCAAAAAACTACTAGAATTGATAAATGAATTCAATGAAGTTGCAGGATACAAAATTAATGAACAGAAATCTGTTGAATTTCTATACACTAATAACGAAGTAGTGGAATGAGAAATTAAACAATCCTATTTACATTGTACAAAAATAATAAAACATCTAGGAATAAACTTAACCAAGGAAGCAAAAGACCTGTACTCTGAAAATTATAAAACACTGATGAAAGAAACTGAAGGTGACACAAACAAATGGAAATTCCATGCTCATGAATTGGAAGACCCAAGTGTTAAAATGTTTATACCACCCAAAGAAATCTACATAATGCAATCCCCATCAAAATAGCAACAACATTTTTTTACAGAACTAGAATAATCATAAAATTTGTTTGGAACCACAAAAAATCCTAAATAGCCAAAGCAATCTTGAGAAAGAAAAACAGCTGGAGTTATGACAATCCCAGATTTCAAGATACACTACAAAGCTGTAGTAATCAAAGCAGTAAGGTACTGGCAAAGAAAGAGACACATAGATCAGTGGAACAGAATAGAAAACCCTGAGATAAACCCATGCATATATGGTAAATTAATCTAGGACAAAGGAGGCAAGAGTATATACAATGGGGAAAAGACAGTCTCTTCAATAAATAGTGCTGTGAAAACTGCACACCTACATGCAAAGGAATGGAACTGGACCGCTTTCTTACCCCATACACAAAAATAAACTCAAAATGGATTAAAGGCCTAAATGTGAGACGTGAAACCATAAAGTTCCTAGAACAAAATAGGCAGTGATTTGACATTGGCTACACAGGTCTCCTCAGGCAAGGGAAACAGAAGCAAAAGCAAAGTATTGGGACTACACCAAAATAAAAAGCTGTTACACAGTAAAGGAAACCATCAACAAAACAAAAAGGCAACCTAATGAAGGGGAGAAGATATTTGCAAGTGATATATCTGATTAGGGATTAATATGGGTATGGATATATATATATATTAATATGGATGTGGATACATATATCTCCTATAACTTCTACAACTGAACACCCAAGAAACAATCTGATTAAAAAAATGGGCAGAGGACTTGGACAGTTTTCCCAAAAAAGACATACAGATGGCCAACATCACTAATCAGGGAAATGCAAATCAAAACTACAATGAGATATCACCTTACACTTGTCAGAGTAGCTAAAATCAAGAACACAAGAAACACACGTTGGTGAAGATGTGGAGAAAAAGGACCCTCGTGCACTGGGAATGCCAACTGGCACAGCCACTGTGGAAAACAGTATGGAGGCTCCTCAAAAAACTAAAAATAGAATTACCAAATTCTGCTACTGGGTATTTACCCAAAGAAAATGAAAACACTAATCTGAAAAGATATGGGCATTCCCACGTTTATTACAGCATTATTTACATAGCCAAGATATGGAAGCAACCCAAGTGTCCATGGATAGATGAATGGATAAAGGTGTGGTACATATAAACAATGGGATATTACTTAGCCATAAAAAAGGATGAGATCTTGCCATTTGCAACAACATGGATAGACCTAGAGGGTATAATGCTATGTGAAGTCAGTCAGTCAGAGAAAGACAAATACCATATGATTTCACTCATATGTGGGATTTAAGAAACAAAGGATAAAAAGGACAAAAACAAAAGAAAAAAGACTCAAATACAGAGAACAAACTGGTGGTTACCAGGGGGAAGTGGGTGAAAAAAGGGGATTAAGAGTACACATGTCGTGATGAGCACTGAGTAATATATCGAACTGTTGAATGATTATATTGTACACAAACTAATATAACACTGTATGTTAATACTTCCAATAAAAATAAATGTACTGTTTCCACACAATAACCTCAGAATCACACAATGTTTGACCTAAAAAGGACTCAAGAAATTACTCAGTCTAGCCACTACACTTTACAGATGAGGAAACCGAGGCTCCCGACAGCCATAATAAACATTCAGGGGCAGCACCAAAACAGGAGCCCATGTCTCTCAATTCTAGTCCACATCACCATTCAACCCTGGAAACACTATGGTTTCTTCTGAGAGATATGAACTAGAAGGGAACTCCACATGATGTGCCTTCTTCCTGCCCTGATCCACTGTAGCTGAGTCTTATAGGCAGGAAGTAGGAGGTATATACACCCAACTTCCTCAATCTCTAGTATTCTTGGGAGTCTGCTGCCTGGATAATTAGAGGGAGCAGAAATGACATGTGAACAGTCTGATTTCCTTTAATCTTTAAACAGCTCTCTAATATGTAGAAATTGGAGGGAACAAGTTATTATAAAAGTAATATCTAAAAGTGCTAATAAACACACTAAAATGTAATTTGCAGTAGGTTACCAACCCTCTCTTATTAAATGACTCATCAACTCACCTAGAACTAGATTTTCTTTTCCTGATTGAGGTCCCTATTTCTGATTCATTATAGAGTGCTAACTGAAGTACATGAACATTTTATATAGGAGAGATTCCTGAAGCAGAGATATGTTTCAAGCTAATTTAACTATCCATGGTATAGATAATAAATAAAAATTCAAAAACTTCATTTTATTGAAATATCCAATCATTTCCTCCCTCAAGTCTTTCCTTAGAGTGGATAAAAGTGACAAAATGAATTTGCTTATCTTCTTTAAACATGCTGTATTGTTGATTAAAGATTACAAAGGAGAAATGGAGATAGTATACAAATGAAAAGATCTGAATCACCATAAAAATATTCTGTCTAGTTCCTCTACTATTATTCTACCTGAAAGTCATTCCCTCTCATTCTTTCACTAATGTAACTTAACTTTCTCTGGGTTGAATTTTGTGAAAGAATTATGAGACAGCACGTATCTTATCAACAGTAGTATGCACCTGAAGACTGTGCCGAGGCACTAGATTAGCAAGCAACACTTTTATTCCTTTTAAGTTAAAGGAATAACTCAAAGAGTTCTAACAGTGGCCTTTCACTAAAATACTAAAAAGAGGCACAAAATGGAGATCTCAAAATAGGAACAGTATCAAAACTAATGTGACTATGACATTATTTCCAAATCACCAAAATATTAGAGTGCAAAAGTAGAAACATCCATAATCAAGAAAATAAAATTGGGAACAAAGTATAGAAGAGTACAAAATGTATATAATTACTGATGACTGTCAGTGTTGCCATTGTAAAATAAAGTGTAAAATTAGTTCTATATACAATTAAGCATTTCATGTTTCCTTCAAAATAGTATTAATAACTTTCAACATTTCAATAATAAACATTTTCTATGTGGGTAAATTATGTGAAATGATTGTTTTTTCTCCAACATGCTGGATAGTTGAGCCTACTACTGCATAATTTCCCAAGCAAATACAGTCCAATATACAACCTTTCATAAACTTAAGCTAAAAGCTACTGAGTGCCATCAATTAGCCAACCAATTAGCCATTACTAAATCAATCAGTTGTACCATATCATATGTACTATTCTCCTATTCAGTTATTAAAATCTATTAAAAAGAAAAACCTTTAACAAAGGAAAAAAAGATTTCCTACCTCTATTTCAGAAGCTGACATGTACACAGCCAGAGTAACCAAAGATAATACTAATATAATGTATGGGAAGGCATAATCTGAAAAACAAACATTGGTATAATAATGAAAATTAAATTTCCTGAATAAACCATCAAAAAAATTCAAACAGTATAATTCTCCCCATAGGTGAAAACTTTCTCAACCAGTCCTATGAGAGACTTAAGTCCTAATGCCCTAAGGCAGGGGTCAGCAAGCTTTCTGTAAAGGGCCAGATAGTAAATATTTTTGGCTTTGCGGGCCATACACTCACTGTCTCAATCACTCAAGTCCCCACTGTAGTGGAATACAGCCAGACAATACATAAATGAATGGGTGTGGCGATGTCCCAATAAAACTTTAGGGATAATAAAATCCAAATTTCACATAATTTTCACATGTTAAGAACTACTACTCTTCTTTTTTTTCTACTGTTTAAAAATGTAAAACTATCCTTGGCCCAGCTTTGAAGATCCTACCTTAAGGCATCCATTGAATGTAAAGAATTAACTTCTGTCTGCATCTAGAATACTAGTATGCACCAAACTTGGGAGGATTGAGAAAGTAATTACTCAAATAATTTTGTTTTGTGGTCCAGATGGAGGACATTGGTTAGAAAAGCTATACAGTTTTAATTACTCTTTAGAAAAGTTCATGTATCAATAAACCTCAAAGGACAAATGGATCATTCAGTGTTCTTTATGTCAAAATTCTAGATATGTCTACTTCAAAGTTTTCCTTATAAAATACTACCTTTCTCTTAAAATGTTTTCAATTTATTTTTTTTAAAGATTCATTTATTTATTTGACACACACAGAGAGAGAGATATCACAAGTAGGCAGACAGGCAGGCAGAGGGAGAGGGAGAAGCAGGCTCCCCGCTGAGCAGGGAGCCCCATGCAGGGTCCGATCCCAGGACGCTGGGATCATGACCTGAGCCGAAAGCAGACGCTTAACCGACTGAGCCACCCAGGTGCCCCAAAATGTTTTCAATTTATAGCACACTAAAACAAATGAACAAATTGAGAATAAAATCTTGAATTATTTTTCATATAATTATTTGAAAACAACTTCAATTTATGAAACCTCTAATCATTCTACATTGCAGTGGAACCCATCTGGAACAATTTCAAATGTTAATTCAGAAAGCAGAAGCCAGAAACTCTGACTTATCTGTACGGGCCCAATTCCAACTTACTAAATAACTGAATGCCTTGTTTGACATTTAGAACATTTTACTTCATAGACAGCTATTAGGTCCTCAGCCAACCATTCAAAAAAAAAAAAAAAATCCCATTTAATTTATAAACAATGTTGCTAATGATACAAATTTAAGACTGAGTAGTAAAAAGCCATCTAAGTTAAAAAAAAAAAAAAAAAAAAAAAAAAAGGGAAAGGAAGTTTCTAACAAGGCCCAAACTTGTGGGTAGTACACGGTGGTCTTGGGCTCAGGCATGGTTCTTACTCTAGAGTGTAAAACAATTTGAGATTTTGAGGAACTAGGCCTTGGGGTAAGGCCTGAGAATCTGCATTTTAGTTCCCCTAGTGGTTCAAATGCAGATCACACTTAAAAACTGGCTTCAATAATTCCAAGCAGGTAAAATTTGTCACAGACCTCTTCCTAATAACTCCAGTGTCTGTCTCCCTAGACCCAGGTAGCTTAAGCTACCCGAAGCCGCTTGCTGCTCTACTTGCTCAGACACAGCTCCTTGTTATGTACAGAATGTTTGTGTCCCCCAAAATTCTCCTGCTGAAATCCTAACTCGCAATGTGATGGTATTTGGAGGTGGGGCCTTTGGTAGGTGATCAGGACATGAGGGCAGAGCCCTCGTGAATGAAATTGGTGCCCTTACATAAGAGAGCCCCCCCAACTTCTGCCACATGAGGACACAGTGGGCTCTTATCCAGACACATCTGCTGGTGCCCTGCTCTTGGACTTCCCATTTTCCAGGACTGTGAGAAAAAAATTTCTGTTGTTTGCAAGCCACCTCGTCTATGGTCCTATTATAGCAGTCTGAAGTGACTAAGACACCCCTACAAACCAAAATTATCTATTCTTTTTTTTTCCAATATAAAATTACGAGTTGGTATGATATCCTCTGTGACTAATCTCAGCAGACTGCATAAATTTATATTTAGTGCAAATGAACACTAACTCCTTGATCCTCACAACGAATGTGTTTTGAGCAGAGGCTTGTTGACAAAGCCCGATCTGATCTGATGTTCAGTGTGGGAAAAAGCAGTTTTCAGTACAGGCAGCTCCAGTACATGAAGCACCGGGATCTGGCAGTCTCCCTGGGCTAATGTCCCAGACCCTGGCCCACTTTCCACAGCTTCTTCCCCTCGAGAGGTTCTACACAAGAGCACCACCTGGAGTCTAGGACACAGGGTGCGGGCTGACAATTCCTAATCTTTCCAGCCTAGACAGCTCTCCTAAGCGCCAGACTAGTATAAATAACTAACTGTACTTTTGTGAATATTCCATAAACAGCTAAAACTGGATTCACTTCTCATCAACCTCTTTTATTTGCTTCTTCTAATATCTGCTTTTTTTTTTTTTTTTTTTTTTTTAAAGATTTTATTTATTTATTTGAGAGAGAGAGAATGAGAGAGAGCACATGAGAGGGGGGAGGGTCAGAGGGAGAAGCAGACTCTCCGCCGAGCAGGGAGCCCGATGCGGGACTCGATCCAGGGACTCCAGGATCATGACCTGAGCCGAAGGCAGTCGCCTAACCAACTGAGCCACCCAGGCGCCCCTAATATCTGCTTCTGTTGCTCTATTCACCAGTTACTCAGTCAGAAAGCTACTCTATCATATTTTCCTCCTATTCCCTCACCCCTATGTTTAATCAGTTACCTAGTTTAGTTAACTCTATCTCAAAATACTCTCCATTCCCAGTGTTTCTCTGCTTTCGGCCAGACAGTCAGACTTGGCTAGCAGCAATAACCTCTTAACTGATTCCCCAGGTCCTCTTCCCCCACCAATCCGTCTTCCACACTGCTATCAAGTTCTCTCTCCAAAATGCAAACCTAGGCATGTCACTCTTCTGCCTAAAATCCTTAAAGAGTAGGTCTCTATTCCCTAGAGCAAGAAAAGCAACCTCAAACACCTACAGAGGCCAGCCAGGCAGGTAAATAACGGAAGTGGGCCAAATCCAAGAAAACAGGGAATGGTAGGAGCTAGAAGGAACTACACATTTTCAAATATTTTATGCAGGCCAACTGAAACAATACATCTGTAAACTAGAATATGAGGGATAACAGACCTCTGACTAGTCTCCAATTTCCTCTTCCCTTGGCTCACCTTCCCAGCGCCATCCTCCTCCAGAACCAAATTCATTACCACACTACATAATGATGCCAATCTTTCCTAGTTCCTTTAGGCCAGAAGCCTTGCCCTCTGTACCCCAGTAGGCTTCATGTAAAAGATGGCATCTAACATCCCTGCAATATTCAATGTCACATATTCAAGTAAGTACTATACTACATTCTCTCAGCTACTTATAGCTTTCCTACTAGTATGTCAGTCCTTTAACAACTTTTTCTTAATCTTCTTTTGAGTCAAAATTCAGTCTAAATAGTTGCTGAATAAATGAATGGCTATATTAAAATAAAGAATATACTGAGGATTCTTTTACTGTACCTAAAAGGCTTTAATAAAGGAACTCAAAAACTGAAGACATAACTTAATGATAATATATGTTAGTATATATTATCAACAGTAATTTCTAGGGCGCCTGGGTGGCTCAGTCGTTGAGCGTCTGCCTTCGGCTCGGGTCGTGGTCCCAGGGTCCTGGGATCGAGTCCCGCATCAGGCTCCCTGCTCGGCGGGAGACCTGCTTCTCCTTCTCCCACTCCCCCGGCTTGTGTTCCTGCTCTTGCTGTCTCTGTCAAATAAATAAAATCTTAAAAAAACCCCAAAAAACAGTAATTTCTATTTATTATATGCAAAAACAAGTTCGTTTTTTAATTTATACTCAGGTTTTTAAAATATTCCTACTTATATTAAAAGCTTCAGATTCAAAGTATTCTTTAAATAGAAATCAGCTTTGATTAGTTTGAGAATATCTATTCCATTCCAAGAAGCCCATTTTTAATTTTTTTTATAAGACTGATTATGTTTTAGCAAAAATATATATTTTCAAAGATTAAAAAAACGATTTTAAAGAAAAAGATCCAAAATTATACTTAGAGAAAATACTGTTTATCACACATAAAAATATATTTCATTGACTTGACCCATCAAACTTACATAAAAGGCCTCCGCCAACTGCCTGAAGCACAGTTAAAATTGGAAAGAAGTAAAGTGCAGCATAAATACTTTTAAATCGATCAGACTTTCCTAACCCACAGGCAATCTTCTTTACCAGAAGGGGTCGGAGCAGCATCATCAATACCAAGCAGAATGCATAATAGATAAATACAATGGTGTATCTGTAAAATAAAACAAGGAATTGTAACACTGAAAATATGTTTCAAAATACCTATTACTGATTAATTTAAAATAAAAAATGCTAAAGATTTAAAAAGTGTATTAAGCCAACCTATTAACTCATAAGGTTTTAGTAATGTAAATATTTTTATAGTAAGTTTCTAATAATAGAAATTTGCATGCTTTTCCATGTCTCATCTAATCAAGTTCCCCTCAAAACTACAATTATCAGTAAAGTGTCTTGGTATTTTTCAATTTGTAAGGAACTAGGCTATATATACCAATGGAGAAAATAGCCTGCATTAGTCAATGTTAATAGTGTTCCAAAGGCTTCTGATAATTTTGTGCCATTACTTTTTGTTGACTCACAAAAGAAAAAAATTTCTATAACTTTTGGTAGTCCTGCAGCTTTAAGTTTTGTTTTTTTTTTTAGTAATCTCTATGCCCAACCTGGGGCTTGAACTCAAAACCCCGAGATCAAGAGTCACATGCTCCTCCGACCGAGCCAGCCAGGTGCCCCGGGTAGTCCTGCTGCTTTTTGAAAAGTTTACCCCAGTCTGGCCATACAGTTACATTTAAATAGCTATGTAAAGTAAATAATATGTATAAACCCAATGTTGATACCATAAAATTTTCTCATAATTTTCAAAAACCACTGTTCTGTAGGATTAATAAAACAAGGCAGACAGGCCATGGCACAGTGACTACTGCTAAAGCTGCGGAGAAAAAAAATATCTACTTAATTCAAAGATGGTGAACATATCCTGATCAATGAAGTTTTGTGAGGAGGCTGTTATGGCCGCAGAATGAGGGCCAAGAGCACCTATTTGCCGTCTCTGTTCTAATCTTAGTATTTGTTGACTCCCCTACTATATGCTTTATGGATAGTATAAAAAACACCTATATATGTGCACCAGCAGTAAATGAATATGATTTTGTTTCAAATAAGATAGTTATATATGATATCTGATTCCCTTTTTAAGCTCTCTAAATAGGACCAGGTCAAGTTCTGCAGTCCCCTGGATAGTATCTGAGAAGAGAATAATCGAAGCTGAGAGCTTTAGCTCTATGACACCAACCAAGAATGCATTATCGGTCTTTTATATACAGTCTTGTATGTAAATTTTATGTATATATAGAGACAGACGGCATATATACAAGAAATAAATAATTTACAGGGCTTAATGGTAGACAGGTAGAAAGAAGTTCCTATCTCTGTATCTGAAATTTTGTTTTTTTTAAATTACCTTTTTACATTTGTGCAAGTGTTTTTCACACTTAGTACTCTTAAGAACCTGCATAAAAAGGGTTATTTTCTTGAGCATATTATGTAACGGTAACTTGCTATAACTATGAGAATGTAAATACCAGACTCTTCTTTACACCTTCACCAAGAAAAACACATCAAAATGAACACAAGGAGAAATTCTAAAAATGTAGTAGTCTGGGATAGTATTATACAGAGTCTTATGAATTTGGTATTTTTAAAACAAAACATTCTCATGGAAATTATAAACATTTGTTTTGGAAAAAAACAAAAACAAAAACATTAACCCAAGCACTCTAATTACAATGCCAGCTACTATTTTATTAAGTGCTTCCTGTATGTAAGGCACTGCACATGGTATCTGATATGTGCAGACTTATTTAATCCTCACAATCACCTTATAAGGTACCATTATTCCCATTTTTACCAACAGGAAAGCAGAAGTTATGAGAGGCTCTTAACATGGTCACATTAACACAGCAGCTCAGGATTCAAACTCATGCCTGTTTTTACCTCTCAAGCCCATACTCTTTCCTCTATGTCAGATACTCCTTCTCTGTTGCATATCATAAAGATTTTCCTTATAACTCCCTTTTAAAGAAACAGATATTGCTTCTTTTAGAAATGCTTATACACACTTCAACACCAATACAAAAATACTTTCACTTGTATTATACTAAAATGTATTTCTACTCCCTTCTATTAGGGAGTATCCTTCAAGAGAAGAAAATCATTTCTCTATATCTCCCCCAGTGCCTGGAAGCCATTTTTCAATACTCAATCTGTTGAAACAAATAAAATCTGTAATTACCATTTTTTAAATGATCTTCAGTCTATATAAATACTTACAGCGGGTAAACAGCTTCATGAGTACAATGCACTGTGGTAACATAATCGGGACTTGGGTTGTAAAGCATTGTGTACCAATCAGAAAGCATCAGTACTCGACATGAACGGATAGAGAGAACACCAACCGGATCACTCACAAGTAAGGTGACGATAGCTGCCATACTGCATTCGAATAATGCAGTGATGTGCTGGAAAAGTGCACTGGAACTAGGAAAACAAAAGAAGCACAATTACCAGAAAATTTTCAGTATTTCAATGGCTTTTAAGAAAACCTGTATGTTTCAAAACATGGATTCTAAAAGGAAATTTTAACTGATAAATCTCGAAACTAAAATATCCTCTAAATAGGTAAGAAAAGTCAAACATGAAAACCACTTGAGAAGAGTTTAACCTTCTGGACTAAAAAGGGATACGCATCCCAGATAACACTGTGCCAGTATTATCTAAAATGTATAGAAGAGCAGAAATTCAGGGCTTCCTTTATCTTTAGTGACTTGCTAAACTGTTAAGAATGTCTTAGTTATCCTATGCATCATTTTAAATTATCTTAAATATAAAAAGCACATAAAAGCTTATATATAATATATATTAGTTATAAAGTATAATAATACAGTAAACATTATAAGCTCATCATCTAACCCAGTAACTAGAACATTAACAATCTATATTTACCTCTGTTCCTTCCTCATTCCCACTCCTGGCTCTCCCCAAAGAGGTAACCATTATACTAAGTTGTCTTTATCACTTTTTCTGAAGTTTTTATTCCAATTAGATTATGTTTCAAAACCACTCTGTCTAGTTTTGTTTTTTTTAAAAGATTTATTTATTTGAAAGAGAGGGAGAGCACACATGCACATGTGAGCAGGGTGGCAAAGAGAATCTCAAGCAGACTCCCTACTAAGCATGGAGCCTGACACTGGGTTCAATCTCACGACCCTGAGATCATGACCTGAGCTGAAATCAAGACTTGGACACTTAACCAACTGAGCCACCCAGGTGCCCCAAGTTATGCTACTTTTTAAGCACTATAAAGTGATACTCATCTTGAGATTTTTTTCCCATTCAAAATTACATTTCTAAGATTCATCCATGGCATTGCTTATAGCTGAAGTTCACTCATTTTCACTGCTGTGTAATATTCTACTGTGTGCCCATTCCATTGTTTATCCATTTGCTTTTTTAGTTAAGTATGTTGCCAATGTCTTCCTCTCAGTTTATAGGCTGAATTTTCACTTTCTTGTGATATCTATGAACAGATGTTCTAAATTTTAATATAATTTATCAATTTTTAAATTTCTGGTTAGCATTTTAATGTTCCAAGGAATCCTTATTCTGAGAAAAATATTAACCTATGTTTTCTTCTAAAAGTTTTAAGGTTTTGCTTTTCACATTTAAATCTTTCACTCACCTAGAATGGATTAGGTAGGTGTGACTAGATTTTCCCACTTGGGTATCCCAACTGTCCCAGCAGCAGCACTGAGTAGCTTACTGTCCCTCCTACCCCCCACCCTGCCCAAATTGCCACACCACTTCTGCCATCCAAGTTTCATAGATAACTGGTCTGTTGTTAGGTTCTGTATTTTGTTCCTGGGTCCATTTTTATCCCTGAGACAAAAGAATATGACAATAATTCTTGATATTACATTCTTCTACTTCTTCAGTGGTCTTGCCATTCTTGGGCCTTTGCACTTCCATATAGATTTTAGAATTCGCTTGTCATGTTCCACAATATGAATCCAATGTAGCTTAGCTACCTTGGTCTTAGCTATCTCACAATACCATGGTACTATATATGAAATATAGGGAGACAACTGATCCTGTATATTTATCTTCCAGCCAGCCTCTTTAGGAAACTCTCTTATTATTTCTATTATCTAGTCTACAGATGCCTTTGAGCTTTCTTTCTGAACAATGTTTCAGTTATCTATCACTGCATAGCAAACCACCACCACTGATTATTTCTCACTAGTCTGCGGTTTGACTGGGCTCACCTGATCAGCCCTATCTGTTCCATGTGATACCAATCTGGGATGCAGTCATCTAGGGAGGCCTGACTGGGCTGCCGTGTTCAAAATGACTAACCCGTGCGGCTGGAGTAGATGTCAGCTGTCGGCACAAAGGGGGCTGCTGGCCAGAGCACCATGTGGTCTCTTATTTTTGGTGTTCTGCAGTTTAATTTTAGTGTGAACAGGTGAGAATTTCTTCCTATTTATTCTGCTTGGAATGTGTTTTGCTTCCCCAGGAGCAATTCTGCAAATCTGTTTTTCACTATGTCTGTAGAACCCGAAGCTAATAGATCTTTAATTATTGGCTCTCCTTCCTTTTCTCTACTTTTTCTGAAGACTCTGATTAGAAACTATGCACAAAGAGTTAATAAAACTTTTCCTCCGTACATGAGATTCTGACTTTCAGTTAACTCTAGCTTAGTTCCTCTGGAAGCCTGATATGTGTAAAATGTCGAACTTTATTGCCAGGTAACATTGCTTAGGATACAAACAACCCCTTGATTGGTAAACTGTATCTGGATTGGGAGAACTATAAATAAGCAATAAATACCTGATGGGGACACCATGGTCCGGCTTTCTTGAGTTCAGCGATTCTTGTAATTGGCATGTCCCTTGCAGGACTCTGGAAGCTATCCTTACAGAGAGGTTACAGAAAGAATGGCTCCTTTAGGGCATAAGACCTTAAGCCTGGACTCCCACACCCACTCAGTGTGGATTTTACCTTCCTGCAGCTGAACTCAACTGCTTCAAAAGCTGACGCTGCCCTGCAGGCAAGCTGTGCTCTTCCGGGCAGACTGGTGCTCGGTATGACCTACGGTAGTCTCTGAAGTCTGAATGTCTAATTGAACCTAGGTGCATTCCCAGCAGGAATCAAAGACACACATTACAGCTTCTCATTCTATGCTCCATTGCTCTTAATATATTTCACATTTTCTATCTCCCTTTCTCTCAGCATTGCATTATTTCTTCAGATACATGTAATTCCTAATTCACTAATTCTGTCTTCAACTGTTTAATCTGCTGATTGATCTACCATTTTTTAAATTTCATTTCTAGAAGTTCCTTTTGTTTTTTAAACCAATCTGTTCATTCCCAGTAATCTCTTGTTGACTCTTGGAGGTCTTTAGGACTGCATCCTTTATTTCTTTAAGCACTACAAAGGTAGCAGTTTTATACTGTGTAGCTGAAAGTCCCTTATCTGCAGTCCTTTGGAAGTGTAACTACAGTGTTGGTTATGTCTACCCACTCACAGTCATCGTGTTGATTTTATTTGGTTCTCATGGAGTATGAGGTCGTTAATAGATATTAATGAGTAAGATTTTTATGGGCCTAAACTGAGAATGGGGGAAGCTTTCCAGCAAAGAGGATCTGCTGCTTTTGTCGGCAGCCATGCCCACCACTACCCTGGGCTTCAGCCTCTTGAGAGTCCAGGCTTCGCACCGCTGCCTCCGTTCAGCACCTGCCGCTGTCGGCAGTTAACCACAGGCAGCGCTCCCATTCCTACTGTCTGCTCTGTCACTCTGGCCCCAGCTTAGGGTGGGCTTGTCTATTCTTGGAGATCTCCCCTGCCTCCAGTGAGACCAGCAAGCTCTTAAATAGTATGTCTTTTCCAAACTTCAGTTATTTCTTGCAGGAGGGTCACCTGGAGCTCCTGATTAGCTCATATTGTTGGAAAAACTCCTGCATGATTTTACACAGATGGAAACGGTGAATACGTGAACATTTACAATTTCATATAATTTAATATTTTGCTTCCTTATAGAATTCATGTTTTTAGAAACAACATCCCAACCTCATCATTTCTTGCTATTACTTCAGTAACCTTATTAATCTCTTCTCATCATGCCCCCTTTCAATCTGTCTGCAGCCAACCACATGATCTTTACAAAACAAAACTGGATTCTAAAACTCCCCTTCGTAGAGTCCCGTCTTGTGTTTCAGGAAAAATACTCCTTACCAGCATTATTTTCCACACCTCCTGGCCATGCCACATTTCCTTTCTCCTCACGCCTCCACACATGTGGGCATGCTTCTCTCACCTATCTGGCAAGCTGTGTATCCGTCAAGATCAGCTCTGGAGTTATCCCCAGGTCTTATGAATCTTTCCTAAGACTCTTGTAGTCCCAAATCTCTTTATAACCCGGTCTCATTTAGTCCTTATTTCTCACAGGACCCTCAGCTCTCATTTCTTGATTACACTGTGCACTTTTTTGCCTCTATACTTTTGCACATCTTTTTCCTGCTGATAGACTTTTTCTTCAATTCCTATCAAAATCTATTCACTTTTCAAAGTCCAGCTTAAAGTCAGTTTTTTCTTCTGTGACAGCGCCCTATTCTGAGAAGGCAAAATTAACTTCTTTCTTCTTCATGCCAGCCTATTACAGAACCTCACAAATACTGTGATGGCTTTTCTATCTCATCCACTGTACCGGGAGCATCCACGTTTCAGTCATCTCTGAATCTTGCAACCCAGTACAGCATCTGGCACATTGCAAACATCCCTAGTGATTGCTGAATACATTCTAAAAGTTATAAATTATATAAAAAAAAAAAATCACATAAGAAGCACAGCTTCTGACCATACTGCATAAAAATATGTAATTCTGCTTATCTTTGCCCTGACCTTAAAGAAAAACAAATTTAATACTAAACTCTGGGGAAAGCAAGAGTACCAGAAAAGAAAGGTTTTTTTTTTTTAAGATTTTATTTATTTATTTGACACAGAGAGAGAGAGCACAAGCAGGGGGAATGGCAGGCAGAGGCCGAGGGAGAAGCAGGCTCCCCGCTGAGCAGGGAGCCTGATGTGGGACTCGATCCCAGGACCCCGGGATCATGACCTGAGCCGAAGGTAGTCGCTTAGCCAACCAAGCCACCCAGGCGCCCAGAAAGGAAAGTTTTGATGAGAGTCTGGCCCATGCATTCTCAATAGGTGACTTCACTCCTAAGAGGGCAAGAATTGGTTCTTGGGGATAAAATAATCTTACATTTGTTATATATAGCACATAGATGCATACACAACATAAACAAATAAGCAGTATATTTATGACATTAAAATTTCATGGGGGGGGAGGTGGAATTTGAAAAAAGTATCTAAAAAGGCTCCTTATTTAAGGAAGTGACAATGAATAAAAGGTTGAGAAACACTGGTCTAGCCTCAGACAGCTAGGCCTCTACTTCCTTGAGTATAAGGGCAACATCTCAGGAAAATTCAAGAGATGGCTCTTGTGTTCTTTGCTGCCAATTTCCTAGGCAAAGCACACGTAAGTTATGCAAACTCCTTCTTTTTAAACCCACCTGCTTTCCTGCCTGAGAACTACTCACTCCTCTGCTCTACCCTCAAACCAAACCCCACCTCTGCTCCAAGACTGTCCCTCAAAACATATCTGATGTTTTAATTCAAATGCATTTGGGGAGGTACATCTCTATACCCCCATCTTTCCCTGCTTACGGCTGAGAAGTTCCAACCAACTAGCTGAGCAATTATTCCACTTTAGCTTTCAGTTTATCACGTCTCCTTTCTTGCCCTCATCTCTCATCATTCTATAACAGAAATTAAAAGATGAGAGCTACTTTTTAAAAAACCTTTTTACGGATCCATCTGAAAAAGAACAAAGGCTTTTCCAATATAAATAATCAGCCTGGATTTATTAGGTGGGATCCAGAAAACTACTAATTCTATTTCCATCAGCGCATCCTTTCCATTTCCATTCACACTACTGGAATCTGGCCATCCCTACTTGGAAACAGCCTTCTAATATGCCGCACCTCTCACCTACCCTCTATAGAGATTACGTTTCTAAAATTACACAACCAGTGATGCTACTTATTTAAGCCAAAACCTTCACCAATAAATCATGCACTCAGCAAATACTAAATGAGCATCTGTTGCGTGCCGGCTGCCGTGCTGGTCTCTGGAGAGTCCATGGAGAACAGAGATGGCCACTGCCCTCACGGACTTCTAGTTGGGAGATCGGAGCAAACTAACCTAACTATAGATTGTGCTGAGTGCTAACTACAAACCCAAAACAATAAAATGAAGAATGTTATTAAAAAAGAAAAATAAGGGGGGCAGACCTACTTTAAACTGGGTCAGGGAAGGCCTCTACAACAACTGAAATCTGAAGGAAAAGGACAGCTAGGTAAAAAGTTGCAGTCAGAGGGACAAGAGAGCATCTGAGGCAGAGAAGAGCTGGCGAAAGGGAAAGGACCTAAGGCTGGAAAGATGCTGAGAAGTTAGAGGAATTAAAAGCCAGTAGGGCTGAAATGTACTAATGTGGCTCCGCATTCCCAGTATAAACTTCACATCCTCATCAAGAACCTTCACATTCCAGGGGCATCTGGGTGGCTCAGTCGGTTAGGAGACTGACTTGTATTCAGCTCAAGTCATGATCTCAGGGTCCTGAGATGGAGCCCCACATCAAGCTCTATGCTCAGTGCGGAGTCTGCTTGTCCCTCTCCCTCTGCTCCTCCCCCTGCTTGCATGATTGCACTCTCTTTCTCACAAACGAACCAACCTTCACATTTTGGCCTCAACCTACTTTTCCCACTCTCCTGTTTATTACCTTTCTTTGATGTGCAATCCACACTCTGACCACCCCAGACTACTTCCAGTCCCACCTAAAACACAGCACACATTTTATACCTCCATGCCACTGTTCATGCTGTTTCCTCTGCCTAAAATGTTTTTTTGAAGTCTTTCAGATCACATCAGGCACAATTTATCTCTTCTATTCTTTGTGATTCTAGGGCATTTTGCTCATAGTGCTTTTTTTAAAGATTTATTTATTTGAGAAAGAGAGAGAGAGCAAGCGTGAGCGAGTGCAAGCTGGGGGAGGGGAGGAGGGAGAGAGAGAATCTCAAACAGACTCCACTGAGCACGGAGCCTACACGGGGCTGGATCCCATGACCCTGAGATCATGACCTGAGCCAAAATCAAGAGTCGGACGCCTAACCCACTGAGCCACCAGGCACCCCTCATAACACTTTTATACACTTGTTTATACACTTCTAAAACTGATTTATAATTAGTTGTATACACATTTGTCTTCTCTACAAGATTACGAGTATAAACCACGTCAGTTATTTCTGTACCTCCTCCCCTGATCTTCTAAACATAAAACACAGGGCTCAATAAATGCTTGTTGGTTTAACGTTCTGGTATCAGTTTTCATAATTAGGTTGCAGCTATATCATTTTAACTACATTATACTAGGTTACTAGTATTAAATCAAATCACGAAGTATTTGTTCTATAGCAATCAGTTTGGAATCATAACCAATTCTTTGTAGAAAACCCATAAAGATTGTAATTGAGAAATGAAAAACAATTCCTTCAAGATCATTTAGAGTAAAACAGAAGATATTTCCCTTTATATTACTGAGGCATACCCTATCCTTAAGTTTTCTTGCCACAGTCAAAGTCATCAGAATATAAAGCAAAAACAGGTTCACTACAAGTATAATTATTTAATAAGGCCTTCTAAATGATCATTATTCCAACATCAGTCCATCCAGATACATTCATAGAAAGTGCTAACCTCTTTTTCCCCGAGTACCATTCGATGAAGAACCAATGTAAAACAAGAGGAAGCATAGCCATAAATCCAAGATACAGCCAATCATAAAGTTCTGGAGACTCTGTGCATGGCTGACAGTATTTCTGTGCATTTGTTCTCTGTCCTCTTGGACACACCTACAATATAAAAACAATATTTTATGTACAGATATTTTTTAGAACATTAATATCCCCAAGTCATTCTATAAAGACATCCCATTTCAGTTTAAACATGTACACATGTGCATCTTTTAGAAATAAAAAAGAAAGTGCATATGTAAAAGAAATCTACATTGTTATTTGGTGTATCTGTAAACACTCTTTTAAAAGATTCCTTTTGCTAAGTTACAAATAGTTGACTAACATTAAATGATAAACTTAGTTAATAACGCTATATAAAAATAATTACAGAGAAAAGTTCTGAGTTTTAATGTTAACTTACTGCCCGTCACTGCACTATAGCATTAATAATTAGAAATTATAAAATTTTAAAATGTTTTAAAAAATACTTAACTGTGACTGTCAAGAAAAATGTATTATAGACAATACAACACAGATAAGAATTTTATTAATGCCTCATATTTTTATAAATTAATGAGTATACTGAAGAAAAAAGATATTCTACATGTGAAAATATTTCAAAAGCAAAAAGATTTTAGCAATGAAAGAGCATACACATGTTAATTAAGACTTACCCCACATTCTCCATATATTTCAGTTGAGCCATTTTTAAATAATAGGGTCTTCCCACAGTAAAGTCCAAGGCATGCTGGTTGAATATCGACAGCTTTTTAAAAACAAATGCCAGTAAAGTAACATCTTTTGTGATTATAAAAAATAATGTAATAACAGTTGAAGTACTTGGCAGAAATATCTCAACACAGTTGTTAAAAATGGTACGTATTAGACAAAAGTCTCGATGCACTTATTTTTAAACTTAAATTTCCCCTTTTACACTGTGCCACTGCAGAAAGTTATACCGAAATCTTGTTGTTAATGCTATTCCTTATGGTTAAGACCCATCAACCAGCAAAGTGGGATCTATCCCCAGAATTCAAAGCTTAACCTGGTATGTCTCCAATGGCTCCAGCAGCTAGTCCCCCTTGATTAGATGGTCTAGACTTTTGCACTTCCATTTTTTAATTAGAAAACTAATAATAGAGGATCACCACCCCTATTTTGCCCAGTCAGAACATTAAGTGTGCACACATACAACACAGAGACACACACAAAATATCACCTTCGTTCATAATAGAACACATTTTAATACCAGAAAAGCAATAATTTCAAAATAAAGGGCAGGCCTTTAAAGTAAATAAATTCACCTTTAGAAAAAGATTACTACATTGTCCTAACTTTGTCATTTTTGTTGAGGACAGGGGAAAATTTCATCAAGGCTGTCACTGGGCCTCTGACCAATATTGGGGAACTACCTTAGAATCAACCCCCTGCTCTCAAGGCGTGGGCAAAATAAAAAGCAGCTTTCTTCACAAAAAAACCTCAGTGCCTGCAGATTGTCTCTGACCTCATCAAGAAGTTATTAAAGGAGGTTGTTGTTTTTTTCATCAGAGACATCTGATTTTCCTTCGTTCATTGATTCACTTACTCAATAAACGTGCATTAAGTATCAGATTCCCTGGCTAGGAACTTCTAAAGATCCGCAGAGCAACATAACAAGAGTTCCTGCCCTCAAAGAACCTAAATCCAAAACAACTGTGATCAAATGTGAATTAATTTGGAAAATTATGCATTTTATGACTATTGTAGGGGTCAAGGAGCAGGCTCCCAAAATGTGCCATTTTGGCATATTATTTTAAATAAAAGTTACTTAAGAAACAACAGGGGCAAAGACACTGAGACCTCCTCCGTTCCCCTGAAAGCAGTAAAGAGATATCCTTATTACCAGCGATAATGACTTTAAAGTCAAAAAAGCTGCAAAAATAAACCTTGTTACTTTTTTGCTAATCTTAGCCCAAACACCTGTTTTCCTTTTCCCATAAATTCCTCACAAATTTATTGCCTCTGTCAATAATGTATAAAGAACTGCCTGCATTGGTCATTTCTTTAAGTCTTAGTTTCATAATTGGGCCTCCACGCACACATAATAAAACTTGGTGGTTGTTTTTTTCTGTTAATCTGTCTCATGTGAACTTAATTTTTAGTCCAGCTGGAAGACCCTAAAAGTAGAGAATTTTTCCTTCCTTTCACTATTCTTGAATAATTTCCCTAATTCTTCATGAATTCACAATAGAGACTGCTTAGTCCACAATGTCCTTTCTCCTTTCAAATTCAAGTAGACTTTTGATTTCTTTCTCCTTGTGCTGCTGAGAAACAATACAAAGAGCACTGGCCAAAATGTTTCAAGTTAATATTTTCACTTTTACCAAATTTCTGAATTTTTAAAACCCATGGGTTTCTTTACCTTATTTGGCATATACTTTTTAATCAATTGTAATCAGTATGTCCTAAACTACTAACAGACAAATATGAACTGTTTCAGAGTTTTTGAGAAGACAGAAGTGAAAGAATTGGAGGCTTCTTCCACATGGTTTTTGCATCCAGTAGCTGTTTAATAAATACACCTGAATGTAAATAATCTAAAGTTCTCAAAACCCAAGGCCTGAAAATCACCAAAGTGAAAGCAACAGCTCATCACCGACCAAAACAAAACCAAGGCTCCCCGTGTCCGTTCAATTTCCCCTCCCATTTCCCTTTACTGGAGGGTGGCTAAAATTTTAAGACTTTTTTTTGCAACGGTCTTGCCCTTTGTGAAGGGCCCTATAAACAACGTCTGATGCAGAAGCGGGCGACCTCACCAATTAGTTTCCGCCCCCTTTCCTGTTTGTTGGCACTTACTGACGCCCGCTGTTTAAATTTTGAAGTCTACCCTCACGAATGCTAAACAAAGGGACTGAAGTGACCTCTTGAACACAACCAAGGCCTGGCCTTTTGCCCTGGCACACACAGCCCGCCTCCCCTCTACGGCGTGTCTCCTCCGCAGCCCGAGGGGGCCGAGACCACCCCGACCCCGGGAGGAGATGACGGCCCGCCCGAGACGGTGCGAGCCAGGGGCAAGGATGCGCCGCTAACCGGAGGCCGCCCCCCGGGGCACAGCCCAAAGCCGCCAGCGTGGGGAAGAAGCAGGGACTAAGACAAACGGTTTCCGCGACCTCGGCGACCACTCACCCATGGGCCGCTTGCAGGTTTCCCTGAAGAAGCTCCGGGATCAGCCGCCGGCAGCGCCCGGACATCCGGGCCACAGCCGCCTCGGAGCCTCCGCCTCCTGGTAACCCGGGCGACCACCCGAAGCCCCGCCCCCTCGCCCTTCCTGGTCTCTGCTCGGAGGCTCCGCCCCGGAGGCGGCCGCAAGTGCTGAAGCTCTCCCGCGGAGTAGGCGGGTGGGCTGGAGGCTCGAAGAGCGCACTGCCGGGAGGTGGTCGCGTTCCCGGACGCAGGCGATGGAGAGGGCGCTGGCGCTGGCGCTGCCGCGGCTGCCCCCGCACGACCCGGGGACGCCGGCGCTGTCGGTGGTGGACATGCACACGGGCGGCGAGCCCCTGCGCATCGTGCTGGCTGGGTGTCCGGAAGTGGTCGGCCCCACGCTGCTGGCCAAGCGGCGCTACATGCGCCAGCACCTTGACCGCCTGCGACGAAGGCTCATGTTCGAGCCTCGGGGGCACCGGGACATGTACGGGGCTGTGTTGGTGCCTAGCGAGTTGCCGGACGCGCACCTGGGCGTCCTGTTCCTGCACAACGAGGGCTACAGCTCCATGTGCGGCCATGCAGTGCTGGCGCTGGGCCGCTTCGCCCTCGACTTCGGGCTGGTACCCGCACCCCCGGCCGGCGCCCGCGAGGCCCGCGTCAACATCCACTGCCCGTGCGGGCTGGTGGCCGCCTTCGTGGAATGCGAGGGCGGCCGCACTCGCGGCCCGGTGCGCTTCCACAGCGTCCCAGCTTTCGCGCTGGCCACAGGTAAACGGCGAGACCCTCCCAGCTCCGGGAAGCAACTAACTACACTAACCGTCTCTCTGGCCTGGAACTCACGCAGTGCAGTTAACCCACCCACGAGCCTTTGCGATTAATAAAAAGATAAAATCAATGCAAATGTGTGTTAGCATCTTAGCCTTGCAGATTTGTGCCGTGCATGCAATTCGATTATCCCGCAGATTTCGTCTTGGTCTTGAGAGAGCCTTGAGGAGTACAGAATTCCGTGTCTCTCTTACTCAGCGCCTCGTTCCCCACTGTCAGGCATTCCTAGAGATTTCACAGTTGGGTGAGTCTGAGGAAGGAAAGAGCAAAGAACAGCCAATGTACCAGGGTTCATTGGCTGATTCAGAATACACTTACTAGACATTACCCCCTGACAAGTTACTAAGCCCTGTCTTGTTTTCCTCACCTGTAAAAAGTGCGTTCCCCACTTCTTTGGGAAATAATTAAATAAGAATGAATGAACTAAGCAATTTATAAACCGGGAAGATACAGATGTTGCTGCTCTTATTCTTTAAGAAACAGGAACAGACATTGTGTGAGTCCAAATACTGACAACCCCTTTAAGCTATGCAACCTTAATCAAATTACTAACCTCTCTGTGCCGATATTTTTTCATTTGTTATCTCATTGAGTTTTTGGTGAGGATTAAATGATAGTATGCAAAACACTCAGAAATTTTAAAAATATATTTCTGGAGACAGAAAGACTGTAGGTATAACACCCAGTGCTCATCACAAGTGCCACAATACCCATCACCCATTTAGTCTATCCCCCCCACCTCCCCTTCAGCAACCCTCAGTTTGTCCTCTATCATTGTCTCTTATGGTTTGCCTCCCTTTTTTTTTTCTTTCCCCTATGTTCATGTTTTGTTTTTTAAATTCCACATGAGTGAAATCATAAGGTGTTTTCCTCTGATTTTGCTTAGCATAATATACTCTAGGTCCATCCACATTGTTGCAAATGGCAAGATTTCATTCTTTTTGATGGCTGAGTAATATTCCATTATATACGTACATATATATACACATACGACATCTTCTTTATACATTCATCAGTTGATGGACATTTGGGTTCTTTCCGTAATTTGGCTATTGTTGATAATGCTGCTATAAACATCGGGGGCATTCTATTAGATCTTGATCTTTCTTGAGGATTTGGATTCTAGCTTAGCCTAATTATGAATGAGGCAGTAATAGCCCAGGCATTTGTCAGTCTTAGAGCAACCTCAGGCAGCTGAAACACACAGGTTGATGAAGAATTCCCCTGGGGGAACTGATGGCACTTTGCCCTCTAGGAGAGAACAGTGTCACATCCGGATTGGGAGGGCACTTGAGATAGACAGGAGTTTGGTTAGGTTGCATCTCGAAAATCTCAGTTTAAATAGTTTAGCTATCCAGTTTCTCCTTAGGCAACCCCAGCAGCAGATTGGAAGTGCTCTAGATTTGTGGGAAATGACAGCTAGCAGCAGGATCACCAACGACATCATAGTTCAGGGCTGGTTGGGTCAGGGCAGCCAATCTGTAAGCACCATAGTTCCCGAGAGCAGCGCTGTGTGACTATACAATAATTGGTGGGCAGCAATGGTCACTTTGAGTCATTAAAAAAGATCCTGGGGCACCTGGGTGGCTCAGTCTTTGGGCGTCTGCCTTCAGCTCAGGTCATGATCCCGGGGTCCTGGGATCGAGCCCCGCATCGGGCTCCCTGCTCCGAGGGAAGCCTGCTTCTCCCTCTCCCACTCCCCCAGCTTGTGTTCCTGCTCTTGCGCTCTCTCTGTCACATAAATAAATAAAATCTTAAAAAAAGAAAAGAAAGGAGTCCCTCCATTAAAAAAAAAAAAGATCCTAAATTCTGTACTTTGAAAAATGCTAAAACAGTGGACTGACAAGTGTTCAAGATCACTGCTCTGTCCCATCTCCATCTTGATGACCTTGCAAAAGGGATTCCACACCTCAAGATCATCATCTGCAAAATGAAGATGACAACAGTACCCACCTCAGAAGATTGCTGAGTTCATTTCCATTCCACTCTGCTAAAATGAAAACTTTGTTTTGTTACTGTATTCAAGTGCTAGAACAGTAGGTAGTCAATATTTGTTGAATGAGTAACTAAGTGAATGAAACTGGGAGAAGAATATGGTGATTAGCAAATGTAAATATCCTCTTAAGAACCCTATTCCCTTTGGAAATTAAATTTTTGGCCTTACTATTAACACTAATGTATTGCTGATTTGTGCCACGCACTCCCCACACATTATCACATGGAATTCACACAGCAGTCCTTTTGGGCGGGGACAGCAGTTCCATGTTACACATGAGGACACCAAAGCCACACTTAGCTTTCCAGCTTCCGGCAGCCCCTCATTTCCTTCTACGTCCTCATTCTCCTTCATTAAGTCTGGTTTTTATGTTGCACCAGCATCAAGATAAAGATGTTTCATTCATAGTTCCTCTTAAGCCCCACGGGCATATTTTACTTTCTGGATTATAAACTGGCTCTGTTTTGACACATCATGTGTTAGAAGGGCTCTGTGGGCCAGCCTGGAATGGATAGCATACTGACTGGTATCTTTGTATCAGTCAGTGTGCAAACTCAGGCATATAAGCAATATTTTATTTTTCAGAATTTCTGCATTTGAGGCCCCATGCTGCCTTGTTGACTTACCTAGGCTCATGTGTCTACATGCTGTCCCCTTTCCTGATACATGTGTAGCAAAGGTTTCTTTGAAGAGCCAAGGCTTTGGAGAGGAGGGCCTTTTAGTCATCAGCCTGCACGGCCAACCAGTGAAGCATCATCTGCCCCTGGACATGTGGCCCCTGTCCCTGCCTCTCCTCCTCTTTGCTACCTCTCTCACACCCTATAGCCTCCCTGTCGTACTGTGGGGAAGTCAACACAGGTCCTCTGCACTCCAGACCTGCCACCTCTTTTCTCGGTCCAGAGGAAATTTCTCTATTGACCAAGAGAAATATGGTGACCCTTCAGGCCAACAAACCTCTCTCCCCCCAGATCTTAGGTTTCCATAAAACCTGCTTTCTCCCCTGCCATACATCTCCCCCAGGGGCAGTGATCACCAAGCCAGCTTGAACTGGGGAGGAGGAAAAGGAAAATGCAAGAACGGGTAAAACAGTTTGAATATCCTAAAATATCATCTAACCCCATTCCTTTGGAAATATGAATTTAGGATTTCAAACAACTGACCTTCAGGTGAAACTTTGGGTAAGTTGAGGACTTAGAATACTCAAAACCCTGATACAAAATGATACTGTAAACATCAGTGATTCCATAATGGTTTTATTCTGAGTATTTGCCTGCAGGATGCTTTCATGAAATGAAAATACATAGGTGAATTAGTATATATAACTTACATAGAAAAATCTTTTCATTTTGTTTTGACATTATAGCTGAAGAAAGCCAATTTGTGAATAGGATCCAAAATCATATATTAAACGATTCCTAGTAGGGACGCCTGGGTGGCTCAGTAGGTTAAGTGTCTGGCTTTGGCTCAGGTCATGATCCCAGGGTCCTGGGATCAAGCCCCGCATCGGGCTCCTTGCTCAGCAGGGAACCTGCTTCTCCCTCTGCCTGCCGCTCCCCCTGCTTGTGTTCTCTCTTGCTTTCTCTCTCTGACAAATAAATAAAATCTTTAAACAATTCCTAGTAGTAATATGAGAGGGGACTTTCATTTTCTGCCCTTGTTTTCACACATTGATGTCCCAGGATTTCCCCTCTCTCTGCCTCTATGAGGTTTTCTAGCAAAGATCCTCAAAGTGGTTAACAAAATAAGTTTACACGATTTAAGAAAAACATGGCATTAGATGTTCTAAAACTTATGTATCATTAAGTTAAAAATAGATGCACTCAGCTAAATGTCTATTATTATTTGATGCTTACTCATTTCAAAAATGCTTCATTCCTTTCTATGATAGGAAAATGTACCCCTCCACCAAAATATACATATTAAAAATGCTCTGAATTGTACTGCCAAAATACTATTAAAAAACTTCTTTTTTTTTTTTTTTAAGATTTTATTTATTTATTTGACAGAGACACAGCGAGAGAGGGAACACAAGCAGGGGGAGTGGGAGAGGGAGAAGCAGGCTTCCCGCTGAGCAGGGAGCCTGATGCGGGGCTCGATCCCAGGACCCTGGGATCATGACCTGAGCGGAAGGCAGATGCTTAACGACTGAACCACCCAGGCGCCCCAACAAACTTATTTTCAAACACATCTTTTTTAGATCTCTTAGTGGATGTTCCTGGTCATGGAAAGATGGTGGTAGACATTGCATATGGTGGAGCATTTTATGCATTTGTTAGTGCTGAAAAGTTAGGACTTGACGTTTGTTCTGCAAAGACAAGGGACCTTGTGGATGCAGCGAGTGCAGTGACGGAAGCAGTCAAAGCTCAGGTCAGTACAAACACTGCTTTCATCACACGTGCCCTCCTCTGTGGCATGGAGGGAATATAAATTACACGTCTACGCAGACAGTTAAATATCTACATATTTAAATTATTGGTAGGACTAAAAATAAGGTACTGGTTACAATCTTGGGCTCTATAGCAAGACTATCTAGGAGTCCCAGTTTTGCCACTTGTAAGTTTTGCAATCTTGAATGAGTTACATAACCTTCCTGTTGTGCAATGGGAATTACAAAATACCTGTTTCATAGGGTGTTATAAGAATGAAGTAAGTCAATACATTCAAAGGACTTAGAATAATGCCGACCTATAATAAATGTTCAATAAGTAACTTATTAACTTTAATTATATACACACTAGTATAATTTGTGGTTATTTACACATATAGAAAATGTATCAAACAGTATTTCACTAATTTGAAATGCATATACTTTGCTATATGTGGTCATTCTGCAAAACTTGCAAATAATGAATGTCAATTATAGCTCACAAAATAGATTTCATTAAATCTGTTCAGACTTTCTCTTATTTCACAGAGAACATTAATTCCTAATTAGTAAATTTTTCTTATACTGCTAAGAAGTTACCTAAGTAACTACTCAAGTAAGTCTAATTTTGGCTTGGGAAAACTATTCTGATAAAATCAGTTTGGATAATAAATATATCTAGAATATTCTTTCATTTCTAGCACAAGTCTGCCATTTTACATTGGGACCTGTAAATAAAACTCATATACAGTATTTGAATGTTTTAGCATATGAGAATTTAATCACTATTCTAAGTAAAAAATAACTTGTGAAAGATAGTGCCTAATATACTTGTACTAATAATTACTATGGGCCTATTTAACATACCTGAGACTTTAACATAATTTGTAACTTAAACAAGATGAAAATATATACTTTATTCCTGTTCTAAATTGTCATTTATCTAGGACTGTCAACATCAATAGCTAGAATTAGTTTATCATAGCAACTTCTGAGGTTCTGAATTTATATCAATTTTCTATTCATTAAGCAGCTTATAGTTTGAGCTAAAATTTGGCATGAAATAACTTTATTTTTAATGAGATCAAGAGAAAAAGGCATAGTTTTCTTAATAAAAGGAGTAATTTTGAACTTCTCATTAAAGTGTGAACTTCTGACCAAGGTGAGAAGAGGTGGACCTCGAGGTGGGAGGGATTCTGAGAGAAATAGGAGAAAACCACGTATGAGATGATGATATATAGCATCATCTATTAGTGCTGAATCAGGCAGCAGAACTACTTTGTTAACCGCTGACCATTCACACCGCTGATGCAGATTTAGGGAAAGGCCATTTTGGTGGGGGCTGAAGTTAGTACACATTCATCCTCATTCTTTTTTCTTTTTTTTTTAAGTTTTTATTTAAATTCCAGTTAGTTAACATACAGTGTAATATTAGTTTCAGGTGTCTTCCTTCTTTTAACAAACATTTACCTAGAACTTAGTGAGTCGCACACGATGCTATGTTAGATGCTAGGGACTCCAGGAAAGAACAAACCCGCCTTCCGGGAGCTCAGTCTGGTGGGGGAAGAATACCATGAAGAGTGTGAGGTAATGATGCTGTGGTGGGGGTGGGGCAGGGGGGCTTTCAGAGGATGGAGAACAAAGATCCAGCAGGAAGACCGCTTAAACTTGGCTTTCGATGGACTCTGGATTTTCAGAACCCAAATCTATTCACTTGCTTCAGATGACAGGTAAGTAGCAGTGGAATGTACTAATTGTAAGGATGCACATGGAAGTAAGATTATAGTTTGAGAGCTAACAGGTGTCACAGAAAATGAGAAAAGTTAAACTAGGCCTCCCGAGAAGAGCAGGAAGCACTGCACACTTGGGCTTGACCTCGATTTACCACAGAGGTGACTTAGCGACCATGCCAGGGCGCTTCTCTGAGCGTACGTGCTGCTTTCTGTAGCACCAGCTGACTTCATCCTTTACAGATCTTTTTTTTTTTTCATCCAACTGTTCTCTTACCCAACAGCTTCTGCATTCTTATAACTTTGGCTTGCTCAAAATTCTCTTTTGAGAGCTCAGTGAAGAAACTTACCTAACACCCAAATCAGGCCTCTTCAGTTTCCAAAGTCACACACTTACAAAGAAGAACTAAGGGTGTCATTCACCCTCACAGCCTTCCCACAGCCTCTTCCAAGGCCTCGTCTCTGCCCACGGTATTAACTTCGGCTCTAGGTGTTCATTGTCTGGCTCTTCTACCTTATCCCCTTCAAGCTCCTCAGAGGGAGCACAGGACTGCCTTAGCCTGTCCTGTTGGAAGAGCCGTGGCCAGTCTGGGGTCAGTGCTTCAAAGAGTGTGAGCGTTTGGAGTGTGTGTGTGTGTATAAAATAGCGCTGGGAGTGTGTGTATATATATAACAGGACTGTTCCTTCAGTAGAGGCTACACGCGGGACAAATTCCTTAGAAAGGACTCAAAGTATGATAAGAATCCTACCTTCCAATGAAACTATGTTTATTCATCTAGACAAAGACATCATTTACTGCCTTGACCCAAAAGGTGTTTTAAAAATGACAGAGTGAAAAGTTATGCCTCCGAGTACCCCATCTATATTATTTATGAAGATAAATTTGAATCAAAATATTTATTTTACGTGTAATCTTACATGACAATTTATATTACACGATAATTTTCTTTGTCATTTGCAGTTTAAAATTAATCATCCTGAGAGTGAAGACCTTTCCTTTCTGTACGGAACTATATTAACAGATGGAAAAGACACTTACAGCGAGGAGCCAACCGCCAACATCTGCGTGTTTGCAGATGAACAGGTATTAAAACTGTAACGTTTGGCACAAAAGCCAGACAGTATGGAATTGGAACACGGTGAACACTCTTATCTTCATTTACTCTGGAACAGGTGGACAGAAGTCCTACTGGCTCAGGAGTGACGGCCCGAATTGCCTTACAGTACCACAAAGGGCTTCTAGAACTGAACCAGACCAGGGCCTTTAAAAGCAGTGCAACTGGCTCAGTATTCATGGGGAAGGCTGTGAGGGTGAGTGACACCGTTAGCTTCCTCTTTGTAAGTCTGTTACTCTGGAAACTGAAGAGGCCTGAGCTGGATGTTGGGTAAGTTTCTTCACTCAGCTCTCGAAAGAGAATTTTAAAGCAGGCCTGTAAAAACTTCTGTTCAGCTAGGATATCGGTTCTCAAAGTGTGGTTTGGAACCCCTGGGGGTCCCCAAGGTCCTTTCCAAGGGTCCACAAGGTTAAAACTTAGTATGCATTAACATTGAGATATTATTTGCTTTTCGATTTATTGTCTCACGAGTGTACCGTGGACTCTCTAGAGGCTACACGATAGGTGATAAGCCAACCTACTGAATGCAGAAGCAGATACGAGAATCTAGCTGTCTTCTGTAAAACCAAACATTAAGGAGGTCTGCAAAAATGTAAAACACATGCCATTTTCCTCATTAAAATTGTTTTGTTTTGGCAAATTCAGTTATTTTCCCAAAATACATTGTATTAACATATAATGGGTTTATTATTTTTTACTTTATTTTTTTAAAAAAAGATTTTATTTATTTATTTGACAGAGAGAGACACAGTGAGAGAGGGAACACAAGTAGGGGGAGTGGGAGAGGGAGAAGCAGGCTTCCCGCTGAGCAGGGAGCCCGACGCGGGGCTTGATCCCAGGACCCTGGGATCATGACCTGAGCCGAAGGCAGATGCTTAATGACTAAGCCACCCAGGCGCCGCTGGTTTATTATTTTTTAATGAATTAATGAACAAATACCTTTAATTCCCAATATAGTAAATATTAATAGATATAACCTACATAAACAAAAACTTTTAGATGCTCAAATCTTTTTATTTTATTTTTTTAATTTATTTGTTAGGGAGAGGGAGAGAGAGCACAAGCTAGGGGGAGAGGCAGAGGGAGAAGCAGGTTCCCCGCAGAGCAGGGAGCCCGATGTGGAACTCGATCCCAGGACCCTGGGATCATGACCTGAGCTGAAGGCAGATGCTTAATCAACTGAGCCACCCAGGAGCCCCTAGATGCTCAAATCTTAAGGCATAAAGGAGTCCTGAAACCAAAAAGTTCGAGAACCACTAACTTAGGGTTTGGATTTTTTTTGTTTTTATTCTATAGGAGAGTTTCATTTTTTATAATGGGATGTGAAAGTCCTGAAAAGTTGTGAAAAATAAAACTTTTGTAATAGAATCAAGTTTTAAATGTGCTAACAGAAATAAATAGTAAATTCTATTTACTAATAAACAGTAGTAAATGAAATCTACACTAAGTAAATTTAGTGAATGAATTTAGTAGGTACATTTACTAAATGAATCTATTCATAAAGAGTCCTTTAACAAAACAAAAGAAATCTATCCTAATATAGACTTTTATATCCTAATATAGCTGTTTTGAAGTTTGGTTTTTCTGAATATTGAATTTTCTTTTAAGTTAGGAATTCTTATTTAATATAGTGATCTTATGAGATACTAAACCATTTATGTCATATGCA
Organism: Phoca vitulina; assembly: GCF_004348235.1. Taxonomy (NCBI): domain Eukaryota; kingdom Metazoa; phylum Chordata; class Mammalia; order Carnivora; family Phocidae; genus Phoca; species Phoca vitulina. The sequence goes on along the minus strand of NW_022589710.1, from coordinate 32,152,302 downwards.
AAAATTTGGAACACATTGTCTTCAAGTCTGAGATTGAAGATAAAATAATCTACAACATTTATTGGGTGCTTCACTGTAAAGTTCCAAGCCAAGTACTTTATACATACCTTCTCGGGGCACCTGGGTGGCTCAGTCAGTTAAGTGTCCAACTCTTGATGTCAGCTCAGGTCATGATCTCAGGGTTGTGAGACTGAGCCCCACATTGGGCTCTGAGTTGGGCGTGGAGCCTGCTTAAAGATTCCCTTTCTCCCTCTCCCTCTGTGTGTGTGTCTCTCTTTCTAAAATAAATAAATAAACACAGTAAAATAAAATAAATATATACATACCATTTTAATCCTCATAAGAATCTGGGCAGGTCAACCCTGTTATTGTCCTTTTTTAAACAGATGATAAAATGGAGAATTAGGAGTTTAGGTAATTTGCCAGAGGTCCAACAGTTAGTGAATATCGGAGCCAGACTCTGAATGTGGACCTCTCTGTGTAGACCCTACACTGTTAAGCACTACTATATTGTTATTAGACAAAGCAAGTTTTCAATGAGGCTTTTATTATAGCAGCTTTATAAAAAGATAATGAAATTACTGTATCCTAATCTAATAACTGATATTTTATCATAAGATTTAGTTATTCTCACGTTTAAAAATTAAGAAATAAGGGGCAGTTGGGTGGCTCGGTTGGTTGAGTGTCCAACTCTTGGTTTTGGCTCAGGTCAGAATCTTGGGGTTCTGAGATCAAGCCCTGCCCACCTAGGCTCCATGCTCAGCCTGGAGTCTGCTTCTCTCCCTCTCCGTCTGCCCCTCCCCCTGTTCATGCTGCACGCGCATTCTCTCTCTCTAACAAATAAATACATCTTTAAAAAATTAAGAAATAGGGGCACCTGGGTGGCTCAGTCATTAAGCGTCTGCCTTCGGCTCAGGTCATGATCCCAGAGTTCTGGGATCGAGCCCAGCATCGGGCTCCCTGCTCCGTGGGGAAGCCTGCTTCTCCCTCTCCTACTCCCCCTGCTTGTGTTCCCTCTCTCACTGTGTCTCTCTCTGTCAAATAAATAAATAAAATATTTAAAAATTTTAAGAAATAAAAAGGATACCCTGTAGTTAAGATTTGGAGTTATTGCTTTTATAGTTAATAATCAGACATCTTTACTCTCACCACACACCTCCCCTCTCTGTCCGGACTCCTCCAAGCTCTCGGATGGTACCGTCTCGGTCTCTTTCCCTTCCACTTATGGGTCTCCAGCATTTCATCCTCAGTTTCCTTCTCACCTCTTCTACATTTTGATGCCATGGGGCAATTTTACCCACTTTTGAGACTTCAACTCCCAGCCACCCACTGATGATGACTCCTGAGCCTTCATCTCTCCCATGCCTACTTGTGTGTGCCTCTCTCCTGAGTCTAACACTCGTACTCCCAATGTCTACCAAACTCATCTTGAAATGACTGTCTCAGAGATATGTCATCTCGTTAAAAAGCTCTTCCTTCCTCCCTAAATGTGCTCCTCCCATCTAATTCCCTACTGGTTAATGGGAGCCCCTGCTTTGCTCCCCAACTAGGAACGATGCTCACACTGAACTCATTCCTACTCCTCACCTCCCACATACATCAGTCCCCAGGCCTGCCAATTCTACCTGCAAAGTATCTCTGTTTTGTTCTTCTCCATCCTCCCTAAAAACTGCCCTAGTGACTCTAGAGTTCGTCAACGAATGAAGGTTACCTCTAAAGAAGTTTCTAGGTTTCCAGTTGCTTTCCTCTCTGACTTGTCCTCAAGCTAAAGTTACCTAAAACACAAATCTGATCATGTCACTCTCCTTAAAAACCTTCCATTACCTACAAGATTAAGCCTTGGGTTTTCTTTAAAAGGATAAGAATCAAGAATATGACTCTAGGCCAGACACAATATAAGTGCAATATTTTGATATTATATTCCTTTTGTCTTTTCTCAGGAAGCAAAATGTGGGGATTTTAAAGCTGTTATAGTGGAAGTGTCTGGACAAGCCCATTACACAGGTACAGCAAGTTTTATAGTGGAAGATGACGACCCACTGAAGGATGGATTCCTTCTCAAGTGACTTCAGTACTTTTCAGGGCTTTCTCTGAATTATGTGGAAAACGGTATCTAAATTGTACAACTTCTTTTCCTTCTAAAGCAGTATGCTGTAACTAAATATAATCATTATACCTCATATTTACACATGTAATTGGTATAAATGTCACCATGTCTAACTTACAAAATGCTGAAAATTCAGAATATTTTTCTAGTTATTAACATATCATGTAAAATTAATATCTTAGTCCTGTTACTTTTAAAATGTTACTCTATGCTACTTACTGTAATATTTTATTTTAGATGCTCTTTGAATAATAGCTTGAATTGTAGCCCTCACAACAATGACTCTTACAAGTTCATTATTTTAGTCTTCTAGTTTTTGAGTAAGATAATGTCCTCTCTCTGAGCAGGATGTAAGGGAGATGGATTATTATAAGGTACTAAACACTTAGCCTACATAGCCTGGGAAGGACTGGGGTGGGTCAGCTTCTTGGAACAGATGTTACAGCTGTTACCAGGATGTTTGTACCAGCAAATCTCTCTAGTGTGTAGAAAATTTCTTGTCATAGTAAGATAGTGATAGTTTCATTTTTTGAAGATAAGTGCTGCCAATTGTGTGGGCCGAGGGCCATCTCCTCTTCACAAAGCCCCGCTGAGGCTACCTTCTAAATATTGCTCACAACTATCCCTTACCATCCTTGGTAAGTGTTTTGCCTCATTAATTAACTTCTTTCAAGCCAACCTCCTTTCCCTCACTGATGTCTTAGCTCTAGATAGCTGCAAAGTCCAGCTGCTACTCCAAGGTAACTGAAGTGCCATAAGCTGGTGTGAGAAGGCCAATGAGTAATCAGACTTCTGTTACATCTTTAAGGCTTTTATAAAAGGCATTGTTGACTGCATTATAAACACAGTGGAAATCAATGAATTACTAGAGTAGGGTGAGTCTCCTACACTAGCAACTACATGCCAGGTACATTTAAAGCCCGAAAGAAATGTTAACTATTAATTCTTGTTACTTAATTGTCTGTGAACCTGTTAAAAATAGAATTTGGCCGGGGCGCCTGGGTGGCTCAGTTGGTTAGGTGTCTGATTCTTGTTTTGGCTCAGGCCATGATCTCCTGGTCGTGAGATCGAGCCCTGAGTCAGGCTCAGCGTGGAGTCTGCTTGAGATTCTTTCTCCCCCTTTGCTCTTCCCTGCCCCTGTGCTCTCTCTTGCGCTCTCTTCCCTAAAATAAATAAATGAAATCTTTGAAAATAAATAAACAAAATAAAATTTGATCATTTTTCAGTCACTATAAAATGAGGTATTAAAAAGTTATTCAATATGTGATGCTCTCAACAGTCAGTAGACTCCTGTGAATTTTTTTTTTCTGAGCATACAGAAACTGAAGTAATTAATTTTAACTCATTTTGTCATCCAGTTATTAAGTCTGTGATTGAATTACCAGACCAAAATGAAAGATTTATAGCTTTATAACTTTATAGTTAATGTTCTTGATTTTCCTATTATACAGAAACTAATGCTTTCCACTCATTTTCTATAAAATTCTGTGGTAAAGAAATCACTTATCTTCAAAAAAATGAAACTATCACTAGCTTACTATGACAAGAAATTTTCTACACATTAGAGAGATTTGCTGTACTTTCTTTTTAAAATGAAAATAGAGGGGTGCCTGGGTGTCTCAGTTAAGCATCTGCCTTTGGCTCAGGTCATGATCCTAGGGTCCTGGGATGGAGCCCTGCATCAGGCTCCCAGCTCAGTGGGGAGCCTGCTTCTCCCTCTCCCACTCCCCCTGCTTGTGCTCCCTCTCTCACTGTCAAAGAAATAAATAAAATCTTTTTAAATTAATTAATTAATTAAATGAGAATAGAACTACTATTTTCTCTCCAAATTTCACAAGTCATATTAACTTATCTACATTAAAAAGTAGGCATTGCCTATATCTTCCTAAATTCTAATCCAAACCAGAGCCAAACCCTTGCAGTAATATTCACCCCTTCTGTACTTCACCGCCTCTCCTGGCGTCAACACTAGGGAAATTAACTACCCGCCCCCCCACCTCCATGTGTCTTAACCAGTCACAAAGCCCCGCTGAGGCTACCTTCTAAATATTGCTCACAACTATCCCTTACCATCCTTGGTAAGTGTTTTGTCTCATTAACTAACTTCTTTCAAGCCAACCTCCTTTCCCTCACTGATCTCTTAGCTCTAGATACTTAAATGTGCTCATCATAAACAAAATGATGCAAACATCCTTTGTCTGCCTTCCTTCTCTAGCTTGCTGTCACCCCTGTTTCCTTCTCTTTGTAGTCAAATTTCTATATTCCTGACTCTCTGTTCATTGGGTACATTTTCTCGTCTTCCCATTTGTTATTTGACTATTGTCATTTGGTTTCTACGTCATTATTTGTTGGAAATCATGCTTGATCTAACTGCCAGATCTAACAGCCCCCTGAGGGTTTATGCAATCCACAGTGGATGCTGCTGCGGAGTCCTGGCAGCCAAGTGTGGTTCATGTTAGAGCAAGTATCTACATGCCCTTGGTGCTGGGTCAGCCATAGAGACACTCACGGAAGCTCTCAAGGTCACGAGCTTAGTGCTCAGTCCCCATTAGTACCCACCAGTGCTGCAATTGTGTGGGCCCAGGGCCATTTCCTCTTCACCATGAAGTTGCAATGAGTTTGGCTCCAAGTCCTCTAGACTCCGTAAGAGTTGGGGCACCCTTCTCTTCAACTCCTAAAACCCACAAATTCCATACCATCCCTCTTTAGGACAATGTTTCTCATACGTGTGTGTATGAATACCTGGGGATCTTAAGCTGCAGATTCTCATTTATTAGGTATGGGGTGGGGCAGTTCTAGCAGGCTCCCAGGTGATGCTGATGCGACTAGTAGGACTGCATTTGAGTAGCAAAACTTTCTAAACAATCTCTTTCAGTTACCCATTTGGGTCCGGGCTTTACAGTGAGCCTTCTCCTTTTTGCTCTAAAATACATAAGGAGCCTATGAGCTCTCGGCCACGAGGTGACCTCACGGTCACAGCAACTTTCCTTCTTCAGAAGAGGCTGAGGAAATTACCTTACTTTGAAAAGCAAAACAAAATGAAAACCAAAAACACAAGACCGCTGACTTCTCAACTGGCCAGTGTGCCTCATTAAATATGTCACTCTAACCTGCCTGGCTTTTTTCCCTTTACCTGCTTCTTAATTTTTTCTACTCCCTAGCATTCCACCCGTGGTTCTTCTCTCTCTTCACTCAATACCCTGTCCCTACTCATCACATCCATGCTCATGCTTTTCTCTCTTGTAGAGAGAGGCTGAAAACTTCCAAATCCCTAAGTCCTAAGGTTCAGAGCCATACTGCAGGTCAACTACTTGGTGGGCAAGTCAGACTCATCCGCCCCCTAGAATACTCCTCCTCTATTCTCTAACCTGATGAATAGGACCACCATCCTGCAAGCTGGGAACCTGCGATTTATCCTTGGCTTCTTGTTCATGCCCTTTCATCTTGTCTGTTGATGCTCCTGAGGCGGATGTCTGTGGATTCGGCTGGCATCATTCCTTTCTCCTCCCTTTATCAACAACACTCACCTTTTCCTGTGGAAAACTATCCGTCCCCTGCACGCAACCTTGCTGGGACTGCCAGACTCTCTCTCCCTGGACCTGGGATCTTGAGAGAAATGACATAAGGTCTGAAAAATGGCTGAAGTGGACTTACTCCAATAGCGCTTTAAAGAGATCACCCTCCATTAGTTTCTGCTTCTCGACCTGCTATCTCTGCCCTGACTCCTCTTGTTCTTGGGGCTAGCTGTTAGATTATCCTTCTGTAATGTGAACTCCCCCTATCCCTCCAATAAATCCCTTTTTTGCTTAAGTGAGACAGGATATTGTTTATATCCAAAGACCCCAATCCATATATTACTTCCTTAAAATCTCTTCTTCTTCACTAAGCCTTAATTCAGACTCTTTTCATTTCTCCTCTGGGCTATTACAATGCCTTTTCTTAACTGGTCTCCTGGTTGCCAGATTCTCCTCCCATGGTCACTCAAAAATAGGTTTTGTGTATCAAAAACTGCTAAGTCTTAAGGATCTAATAACATGCCAACCAGACAAAGTTCTAGTCTTCACAAAGCCTACAGTCTACAGTGGGAGGCAGGTAATGATTCATCACAAAAACGTAATTATAGACAGTGCTGATGTGCTATAAGCCGAGGAAGGCTTCCTCTGACAGACTAACATTCATGTGGAGACAGGGATGCAAGGGAATGCAGGGAAAGCGAGGGAATGGAGCTCTCTAGGCAGAGGGGACAGCATGTGCAAATGCCCTATGAGGGGCGGTTTAAAAAACTCACAAAAGGCCAGTGTGACTAGACTGAGGCAAAAAGAAGGAACGGGGCCCCAAATGAGACCAGAAAGGAAGCAGATGTTGGCTCACGCAGTGCCTTGTAGGAAATATTAAGGATTGGGGTCCTTATCCTAAATTAAAAGGAGAAAGTCATTAGAGGGGTTTAAGTAAGTGACTGGCATGACCAAATTTATTTTGTTGAAAGGCATTCTGCCTACAGTGTAGAGTAGGGGCTGGATGCGGAGAGACCAGTTCAGAGTGGCAGCAGTAGTTTAAAGAAGAGAGGTTGAGAGCTAAGATTCAGGTGGAGGATGAAGGGATGGAGGAAGTGAATGGGTAGAAAGATACTTAACAAGTAAAATCCCTAAGTCTTGGTGAAAAATTGGACATGGGCTGGTGGTGAGGAAGAGGAATTAATCTAGAAAGAAGCCTAAGTTTTCGCCTTATAAGCTAGATGGAAGATAGTGCCATTTTCTGAGATACAAGAGGTTGAGGACCAAGGGTTTTTAGGAATAGTGGATCATGAATTCCATTTTGGTCATGTTGAGTTTGAGCTGCTTTTGCACATTCAGGGGAGATGCCAAGTAACACGGAATAGGGCTTGAGGCTGGAGATATAATATGGAGCTATGAATATATAGTTTTCAAAGCTCTGGGTGTGAGTGAATTGAGGGAGGAAGTTCAGAGCTGCTGAGGACTAGGCCTCGATGGACTCTAGCATTTAGAGGCAGATGATGGGGGTGAACATGCAGGGGACACTGAGGCAAACAAGGCAGGCAGAAAACCAGGAGAGTGTGAGGTCACTCTTATCTTCCTGAGCCATACCTGATCACTGCCTTCCCATGCTTCAACTCCTTCAATGACTAGTGCCATTACCCCATCTGCTCCTGATGCAGTTCAATCTCTGTAACATGGCATGTGAGGCCTTCATAAGAGTGCCCCAGTCAACTTTTATCATTTATCATTTTATCATTTATTTCTCTCTTCACTCCCTAACCTCACTCACCAGTACCCAAGAGTCAAGGACTTAGGCACTGACCTTCAGACTTTGCACAGGAATCAGATGTCCTTCCCTGTCTTCTCTTTTTGGAGAGTCCAATGTCACCGCTTGTGTGAAGTCTTCATCAGCTACCCTAGGAAGAGTCAGTCACCTCTATAGAATTTCATTATATTTTTAAACAACACTAATGATATTGTACTATATTTGTGTTTGCCTAAAACTGTAAGCTTCTTTGGGCTGAGATCCTTATTTGTTATCTCTGAAAACCTAGCACAGAGATTTGCTAAATAAATTCATCTATTCTATATTTTTGTCTTACTTCAGTGGTTCTCAGTTGTGGTCATCCTGCCTCCCTCCAGGAACATTTTTAGTTGTCACTACTAGCATGTTGTGGGTAGAGGCTAGAGCTACTGCTAAACATCTAATAATGCATTCCTATAATGCATTAATTTACCACCTTAAATAAACTTCTATTTACACTGCAAATTTCCAGTACGATATTTTTCCTCACTGAAATAAGCATCCAAAGCACTAATATCAGTGATTCTAAGATCTGCAACTACACTGGTCATTCTTTAGAGCAGTGTTTCTCAAACTATACTGTGCATCGGAATCACTTGCAGGGTGTGTGGCTGGGCCCCACCCCTGGATTTCAGATTCAGTAGATTTGGGGTAGGGCCTGAGAATCTGCATTTCTAACAAGGTCCCAGGTAATGCTAATGCTGCTGGTGTAGGGTCCACACTTTGAAAACCGTGGTTTTAAAGAACCTAAGGATTTATCACATTTCCCCCCATTAGAGGCTCTGCTCAGGAACCTGAGATGCAGCTTCCCTGGGCAGGAGGGACCTCTCTGTTCCTGAATCTCCCAGCCAGATACCTGGAGCTGCATCAGTGGTGACTCCCTGGCTGGTAGCACTTGAGACTCAAAACACACTACATTCCAGAGAACTGAGGAAGGATGCCAATTGTTCCCTACCCCTCCTCCGCCTCCCTGCCCCCCGCCATGTGTGAACCCGTTATGGTCCTGAGGTCTAGGCCCTTGAAAATACGATGACATGCTGCCTCCAAGATCCATATCCTAGCTCCTCAGAGCGCCTGTATCAGATCTGTGGGGTTTAGATTCATGGGCCCATCCTCAGTAATCCTAGGAGTCAGCCAGTGAATGTGCATTTTAATAAGCTCACTACCTCAGTGGTTCTCAAAGTGCGGTCCAGCAATATCATCACTACCTACGAACTTGTTAGAAATCCAAATTCTGCGACAGGACCCTAGATCTACGGAATCTGAAACTCGGGTTGGGCCCAGTCACTTGTGTTTTAACAAGCCCTCTACCTGATTCTGTTGCATGCTCAAGTTTGAGAATACCTGGTTCATATTATTCTGCCCCTAAAGTTTAAATCTCCGGATTTGGACTGTTTTTCACTTCAGGTTCTAGATCCCTTTCCTACCTGCATGTGCCAGAAACGTCAACAGGAAGCACAACCAAGGCCTCCCTGTAGGACATTTGTATCCAACAAGGCAGCTTGAGAGTGAACCCTTGTTGAATTTGGTCATTTCTATGACGGCCGGCCCCGCTTTTCCTGGCCCTCATATAAATGTGGTCCCCGAGGGGGTCGACCTGACCCCCTCTGAAGCCCAGACCCCTTGGCTGGATAACCTCGGGGAGAGTTGATGTGGGCCGGCTCTTCGGAGGGTACTGGGTCGGCGTCCCGCCCCGCGCTCCTGCGTAAACACCGTTCCCTCGGCAACGTCTGGACCCCACGTCAAAGAATCCGCGGGGTCCGGGGCGACGGCCACCCCTCCCGCAGAGCCCGACTCCCGGCAGAGGCTTCTCACCCCAGCCCGAGCCACCCCACCCCCCCCGCTCGGGCTTGCGGCCGCCTCCCCCGGTGCGGGATGAACACAGCCGCAGCCGCCGCGGGGCCCGATGGAGGAGCAGCCGCCGCCGCCGGTCCGCCCGCCAGCGAGAATGGCCTCGTTGGGCAGCCCACACCCCGGAGCCCCCTCCGCGGCCGCCGCACCTGGCGGGACTTCCTCCACCGCGACGGCGGCGGCCGTGCTCTCCTTCGGCACCGTGGCGACCGCGGCGGCCGCGGCGCTGGGGAACCAGAGCGACGGGAGCGGGGGCGACAGCACTGGCGCCTCGGCTGGCGGCGGCCTGGGCGGGCCCCGGGCGGCGGGGGCGGCGGGGAGGCCGCCGCAGGGACCCGAGGCGGCGCCGCTGCTGTCGCACGGGGCGGCGGTGGCGGCCCAGGCGCTCGTGCTCCTGCTCATCTTTCTGCTGTCTAGCTTGGGCAACTGCGCGGTGATGGGGGTGATCGTGAAGCACCGGCAGCTCCGCACCGTCACCAACGCCTTCATCCTGTCCCTGTCCCTGTCGGATCTGCTCACGGCGCTGCTCTGCCTGCCCGCCGCCTTCCTGGACCTCTTCACGCCGCCGGGGGGCTCGGCCCCCGCCGCCGCCGCCGCCGCCGCCTCCCCGGCCGCGGGGCCCTGGCGCGGCTTCTGCGCCGCCAGCCGCTTCTTCAGCTCGTGCTTCGGCATCGTGTCCACGCTCAGCGTGGCCCTCATCTCGCTGGACCGCTACTGCGCCATCGTGCGGCCGCCGCGGGAGAAGATCGGCCGCCGCCGGGCCCTGCAGCTGCTGGCCGGCGCCTGGCTGGCGGCCCTGGGCTTCTCCTTGCCCTGGGAGCTGCTCCGCGCGCCCCGCGAGCCCCCGGCGGCACAGAGCTTCCACGGCTGCCTGTACCGGACGTCCCCGGACCCCGCGCAGCTGGGCGCGGCCTACAGCGTGGGGCTGGTGGTGGCCTGCTACCTGCTGCCCTTCCTGCTCATGTGCTTCTGCCACTACCACATCTGCAAGACGGTGCGCCTGTGCGACGTGCGCGTGCGGCCCCTGACCACGTACGCGCGCGTGCTGCGCTTCTTCAGCGAGGTGCGCACGGCCACCACCGTGCTGATCATGATCGTCTTCGTCATCGGCTGCTGGGGGCCCTACTGCTTCCTGGTGCTGCTGGCCGCGGCCCGGCAGGCCCAGGCCACGCAAGCCCCCTCGCTCCTCAACGTGGTGGCTGTCTGGTTGACCTGGGCCAATGGGGCCATCAACCCTGTCATCTATGCCATTCGCAACCCCAACATTTCGATGCTCCTGGGACGCAACCGGGAAGAGGGCTACCGGCCTAGGAACGTGGACGCCTTCCTGCCCAGCCAGGGCCCCCGGCTGCAGGCCAGAAGCCGCAGTCGCCTTCGAAACCGCTATGCCAACCGGCTGGGAGCCTGCAGCAGGATGTCTTCTTCCAACCGGGCCAGCGGGATGGGAGGGGATGTGGCCATGTGGGCCCGAAAAAATCCAGTTGTGCTTTTCTGCAGGGAGGGGCCCCCAGGGCCTGTGACAGCAGCGGTCAAACAACCTAAATCCCAAGCGGGGGATACCAGCCTCTAAGAAGGGCCCCAGGATGCATAGCTTGTGAAGGCAAATTTTCACCTGCTCCTTTAATGATGCAGGATTCCGGGGAGAATCGTGTATTTCATAAAGCCAGACGTTTAAAAAAAGAGACGGAGGGGGAGGCTTACCACTTCCCCCAAAACGACGTACAAGACAATGTGCCCTTCTTCATAAGTGCCAAATGTAAAATGCAAAAATTAAAACAGTATCAAACCACACAACCAAGCATTGTGAACTGTAAGTGCCAAAAATGACAAAAATAGAATTCACAATTACTGATAAGCTCATATTACAGGAATCACACTGTGAAACGAACAAACAAAATCATTGAATGTAACCAGGATTTGTTCAAATACATAGCGTTTCAGGAAAGAATGGAGACCTTCAGAATTACTTGAAGGCCCCTCCAAATCACCAGCATCCAACAAAACTGGAGATTGTTGGAACTCGCACCTTTTACACATGCTTTGGGTGCTCAGGTTAGAAACGAAAAATTCTTATCTTTACACACTTTGGTGCACTTCCTCCCACCCCATGTCCCTGTAACCTTTGTGGGAAATTTTATATTCATATCCCATTTTAAACCATTTTAGGATTTTGAAATTGTGTCTTACTAACAGAAAATCAACCATCTGAAGGGCAAGGAGAAGTATGAACATAAAGAAATGTGGCTGTTTAAAAACATATTCCAAGATTATACTTTAAAAATTAATGCCCCTCATTCTACCGCCAAAACTATCTGCCTTGGGAAGCTTTAAAGCTTTCCCCTTACCCTCACCTGCTACTTTTGTTTCTAATCATTTGGGGGATGCTGTTCTCAGAGTATTTTCATATATATATAAAAAAAACTTTCATAGTAGAAAATCTTGCCTTTTGAGGTAAATTTGAATTTTAAATGCAGCCAAAAATGTAATTTGAAGTCAAGTTGATTGAATCAGGTGAGTAATGCCACTTTTTTTTATGTATACAAAAATGAGAGCCCTATAAAGTAACAAGATTGGCTTTCCTATGTGGCTCACAACCCAAGATGATTACAAAGAAGAATTCTAAAAATATTTTGAGAAGTGGCTGTATTCTTGGAATAAGGGTAGAGCTTTCAAGAGCATTATACTTTCCTACATTTGGAAGTTTATGAAAAAAAAATGAATCCTTGCTTTTATAAACATGATTTGTCTAAAAAATGTGGTTGTTATTAGACAGGGAGAATAGACATGGTATTATTACATGTAATAGGGTGTTAATATTTTGGGCATAAAGTCAGAAAGAAACTTCAATCAAGCCGGAGATATTTTCAGAAATGTGCAAAACAAAGATGCTTTTTAAAATTCAAAAGCACCATTCACGATTTGTGTGTGTGAAATTTCTCTCATTAAATGCCACTATTCACAGAATCATTTACTCAGAATTTTAAAAGATATTTTTATGTTTTCTCCCTCTTTCTTTCCTTTCCTCCACCTGCCCCTCTTGTCTTCAACATTTCACAGCCTTACTGGAATAAGTACTTTAAACTAGATATCGCATCATGGAACACTACATCAAAAACTAATGATGTAATGTATGGTGATTAACATAACATAATAAAAAAATAAACTGGATATGGCATGACATCAGCTATCATATAAAGATTTCAACGTGAAATAGCCACCATTTTTTCCTGGTATTTAAAGATGTTAATGAGTATTTGAACTTTTGTGTGATAGGTGGGTGTATGTCACTATTTTGTAATCAAAGATGGAAAGACATGATTCGTGTCAGAGCTAAAGATACTTAATTTTTTCCCATGCTCAAGGCATCATCACAATCATAAGTTTATAAGTTATCTGTATATATCTTGCTACACTCAATGTAGTACAAAGTGGATGAGATAATCTCTCCTCTTTAGCACTCATATATATATGTGTGTGTGTATATATATATATATATATACACACACAGACTTAATGCAGCTGAACTAACATTTAACAAATATCTACAGTATTTGTCTGTTAAAGGCAAAACAATTGTGTGGTTTTTGGCATTCTGAGAAAATGGAAGTCATGTCTGGCATTTCGGAGGAAATGATAAAGTCTTCCAGTTAGGAAAATTATCAGAGAATAGGGATTCAGCAACTGTGAATAAAGGCAGAAAGAGAGTTAGGGATCTTAGGGGAAGGAGGTGAATGTGGTATTGCCTGAAAAGAAAAATCAAAGGAAGATATTTAAAAATAAACATGGCATGGAATAAACTTTCCTGGTGAGTGAAGGAAAAATCGAAGAGGTTGGAAGTGACAAGGTGGGGGCACCAAGGACTTCAAGGCAGGAAAGGAAGCCCATCCTAACTCTTGGTGTGTAGTAGTAGAAAGTTTTACAAAAGGGATAGCTTGGGGAAGAGATCATTCTGCCAGGAGCTGTAAGCAAAAATGGGAGGGGAAAGAGAGAACAGTGCTAATAAGTTACTTAAAAAATTACAGTATTGTTTGTTTGTTTGTTTATTTGAGGCTATACAACTAGTCAGTGATAGAACTAGGATTTGAACCACAGTCCGTCCGGCTTTGGAGCCCTATATTCTCTTCTCTACCCTCTGTTGCCCCCCAGAAGTTCAGTGGATAGGGAAACTAAGGATGAGAACTTGGGGTACTATCATTATCTTCATCATCAGCAACATCATCACCTCTGTTACCATCACCATCATCACCAACATCACCAACATCACCATCATCATCATCACCACCATCATCTACAGTTTTTATTTCCTACTTTACACTGGGCAACTTCCTGGGTGCTCAGGCTACTGAAAGGTAGAAATCACAGCATCTGCTTTAAGAGGGCTTACAGTCTAACTGAGGATCTTGTGCTTTATAAAAATTGGCCCTAATCAGGACTCTACCTGCAGGGAAGAAAAGGTATAGCATTTTCAGAAGTGGTTATCAAAGGAGATGGATTTAGAAGCGAAAGATATGTAAGGGCCAGCAACCAATCTGGTCCAGCTGTAAATACTTTGAGACAGAAATTAATGCCTTGAATAAAAGATGGAGAACAAACGACTCTCAAATTTAAGACTTAGACTTTTTCTCACGCTGACTGAGTGTACAATTACAGTGATTTTGTTTAAAAAGAAGGAAGAGAAGCTATGAAATATTGGGATGTATTAAATATTGCATAACACATAAAGGCCAGGATGTCATCCTTCATGTCTCATTCTGCTACCAGTTTGGGTGTTTCATTGGAATGACAATAACAGCAACAAGTCACACTCAGCATAGTACATACATGACCCCATCTGATCCTCAAAGCAACTCTCTAGGAAGGTACTATATTATCACTACCCCCATTTTACAGATGAGAAAATTGAGGCACAGAGGTGCTATGTGATTTGCCTAAGGTTACACAGGAAGTGTGTGCTAGACATAAGAGTTGTACCTAGCAAATTGGTGCCAGAACTCCTACCTTAACCACTGCACCGTGCTTCCTCACTAATTTGTAAAAGAAAATGGGAAACCTGGAAAAGGGCCAGAGAAGATAAAGACAATTATCAAAGGGATGGGGAAACAGAGATCATAAAATGTGAAAGAAAGGATTTGTTTGATATAGAGAACATAAGATATGTGATTTTAAAGTATATGAAGATATTCTGAGCAGTTATTTTCTGGAATAATCCCAGCCCTGGATGACCCCGATCATCTGCCTTCTCCATTCCTGCTCCAGAGTAGCTGAGCACAACTAGAGAAGAGTCATAGATCAGATCAATTAGTACTCTCTGCACCTCGAGTCCATGGCCTCTCCAGCCCCTCTCCCCCACCCAACAATTTGAAACTTTTTGCTTGTCAGCTCACTTGCTGCTCACTCTAGTGACCCTTCAGACTCTCTGCTCGAACTTGTAACTGACACTCCCCTCTTGAAAGAGGACTTTGCTCCTTCTTCACCAAGAGAAGTAGATGCCATCAGATGCATAGACCTTCATATTTTAGCCATCAAAGCTTACAAACTAAACTGGATTTATACCAGTCCTCAGCTCTGTCTTTCCAATTGTAAAGAAACCGGTGCCCTCTCCAGCCTTAGGAATCTCATGTTATCAATGATCTTTCCCTGGTATCTTTAGTCTTTCTCGTTAAACCAAATCCCTCCCATGAGCCCATAAGCTCTCACTTACAAGGAAAAAAAAAAAAAAAAAACAAACCCGAAAGCCTCTCCTATTCCTTCTTCCCTTTTCTCTCCCTCAGCTCCCTGCCTTCAGCCGAACTTGTCCAAAAAAAACCTGCCTATACTTTTACAGCTGATTTAAACCCTAGTCTATAAATTTAATGGTGGAAGAAAGTTGTCGTTTTAATGCAATTCAATTTTTTCCCAATCCTCCATTCGGCCACATAGCAGAAACTTAAGATGGCAGTATCTAGGTTCTGGGGGCTTATTTAGCACCAAGCATTGGGAAACACCAATCTTCAGTGGTCATCCATCCCTTACTGGCCTCCACCGATCAGTCTCGTCACATCCAAAGTTTGCCGCATGATTACCCAGGAGGACCCAGCTCTAGCTGTGGACCACTTTAGAGCTCCTCTTTGAACATAAAAGATTATTACTCCATCAGCATCATGGAGGGTCGTGCCACACCCATAATGCTGTCTCTGGCTGCTTTTTAAAACTTATTTTTAAATATTTTTGATTATTTGATATTTTTGATATCATTAGGTCAATAAGTCAAAATGATATATCAAGTATACATGGGGAGTTCCATTTGTGGAATGGCAGTGAGGATCTCTGTGGACCCACTACCCAATGAAACAAGTATAACTGATCAAAAGTATTTAAAAAGCAACCATTTGAAGTCTCTGGAAATTCATAAGAGCAGACAGCAAATGAAGAAATATTCAAGAAAATCTACTGTAATTCAATAAGAAGAGCAAAAGTCGGTGGCATTTGAATTATAATCCACTCCCCCTCTCCCTGCTCCCAGCTCAGTGTGACAGAAACTCCGCTCCCTCTTTCCCAGCTTTCAGTTGAGGACTGTGTTATCTCCCTGGGAGGAACTGGCCATGAGAATATCTCATCTTGTCAGCTACATGTTGCAGAGGCTAAATTCCAGGTGAGTGTAGCCCACCTAGCCCCCATCCATAGGGCAGATGCTTGACCTTAGGGATGGCATGCTGGGAATACCAGCGTCATGATTTTCCTCAACCCAGCTCGTTTGTAGGATGGAGACTCCATCTTGGGAGAGACAAGCTGAGAAGACCAGAGGCTACTGCCCACCTGCAGTGCCCTGCTCCTGAAGTGCAGTGTCACTCCAAAAGAAGCGGGCCACTGTCCCTGCCCCCAGCTTCAGGGCTCTGGCTCAGGTATTTTGGCTAGGGGTACAGACAGGACTTTAAACAGAGAACGCTAAAGCTCTCCCCAGAGCAACTAACTTTAATAGAGAGAGAGTGTGGGGAAGTTTAAGTCTAAGGGCATTCTCAAAACAATGGAGTTTTGGTGGTAAAAAATTCAGAGAAGGCTCTAATAGCTTCATCAGAGATACAAGCTAAAATGTTCGCCAGCTGGTTGACCAGAGAGAAGCTGGGAAAGAAACAGTGAAGAAAAGCCTTGTATTACAGTTGAGTTTTTTAAAAGTTCTTTGTCTGTTTTGGATAACAATCCTTTATCTCTTGCAAATATCTTTCTCAGTCTATGGCTTGTCTTCTCATTATCTTGGCCTTTCCAACATAAACAAAACAAAACATGAATCTGACAGTGAAGGCCATGATGAAAAGACAGAGTCGTTCTTATCAATGAGCCTTACTCCTCCCTAAGGGGTACTTTGGAAATTTGTGGGAGCATTTTTGGTGTCACAATGTCACTGGCACGTAGTGAGTGGTGTCTAGGAATGCTAGATGTCCTGCAAAGCATAACAGAATACTGTCCCATGAAGAACGGTCCTTCATTCCAGACGGTTTTCAAACGTCCTGCCAGATGCTGAAACAGCTGATAATCTATGGATCATTATGTAATTCCATACCTTGAGTCCATTCTGCATAGAAACACCGTATTTTGAACAAGGTTTTAGTATGCGCCGAAAAGTTTCTTGAGGTGCAACTGTCTTGTAAATAGAAAATTTATTGTATTTGTTCTATTTAGGTTTTTATGAAGCAATAGGCACCATTTTAGAAAGCCACAGCACAACTTGCTACACGTCTTGAGGTGACAGATTGTGAAGAACACACTAGTGTTGGTCTGCATTTGTAGCTCCTGCAGTCACCGTGATCCAGCTCCTTCACTTTGTGTGTTCTGCAGGAAAAAAGAACTACTGGTGAGTGTAACAGATGGATGGTAGACATTTGGCCAAGAGAAAAATCTGCCTAATGTGTTCTCAAAGGTCCTAGTACATGGGCCAGCTTAAAGGAAACAACCATCCTCTTGTTCTCTCTTGAGGAACCTAACAATCAGTGTCACTGAAAACATTTTTAACCCTGCTTTACCTGTGGCTTCAGGGACTAGAGACAAGCTAACGGAGAGATGGCAGCGTTCACTCCTCCCTGGTGGGTGTTAAGCTTCTGCCCATTTCTGGATGTCAGGGGCCCAAGTCAAGTACCTAATTTCGTTTTTTAAGTTTTTTTTTTTTTTTAAAGCTGTTATGTATTTATTTGTCAGAGGGGTTGGGGAGAGAGAACAAGCAGGGGGAGCGGCAGGCAGAAGGAGAAGCAGGCTCCATGCTGAGCAAGGAGCCCGATGCAGGACTCGATCCCAGGACCCTGGGATCATGACCTGAGCTGAAGGCAGACTCTTAACCGACGGAGCCCCCCAGGAATCCCACAAATACCTAATTTCTTGACAGCACAACGACACACGCTCCCGTTGTGAAGCAGGGAGGGGATGTTAAACAGTATTTCACCTGTAGTTACAAAGCCTGAAATACTCTTAACTCCCCACAAGGAGGCTCCATCATCAAGTACAACGGTTTCAAAGCGGGCGGGGGCGCGGGGGGAGTGGGGAGTACAACCATTTCAAAAGCAGCCCATCTGATGCATTAAACTCCCACAATCTTTAAATGAATTAACATTCTTATTGATTACAGTTCGGTTCTCATTCTCATATAAAAAAAGTCATATCATCTTAGTGCTATGAAAAGCTAGGGAAAATGTATCACGTGTTAAGTCCACAATTTAAATTAAGCTGAGTATACAGAGCAAGACAGAGGAGAAGAAGGTGGAGATTGGTAATTATAATAAAAAGGACTTTAAGGGGTGCTGGGTGGCTCAGTTGGTTAAGCATCTGCCTTTGGCTCAGGTCATGATCCCAGGATTGAGCCCCAGGTCAGGCTCCCTGTTCAGGGGGGACTCTGCTTCTCCTTCTGCCCCTCCCCCTGGCTCATTCTCTCTCTCAACTAAATAAATAAATAAATAAATCTTAAAAAAAAAAAAAGAAATTTTCTTATGCTTCAGTTATTACTTTGATCCAACAGTTGTCACATAGATTCAACTTTGGCTTTCCAAGTCAAATAAGAAAAACTTTGGCTCAATTTATTTCCTTTGGATGGCAAACCATTCATTATTATTACCAGTTTAGTAGCTCTCTTCTTAATAACACATATGGCCATGTCGTTGTTTTAATATCCCCCTTTAAAATTAAAGTAGTGAATACTTCTTATTGGATGATGTAATATCTTAAAATATTGGTAGCAACATTTCTAAATGGCCATAAGTTTATTTGACTAAATACATAATAAATAATTTATACAATTAAGATTTTTCTCAATGTACGACATTAAAACTAGATGTAACATTGTATGATGTTAAACTTTTTCTTTTGCCTCCTTAATTCTCTGGAAAAAAAAACTTAAAATATGATTAGTGCTATACATGTTCAATAGCTTTGTGTTTAAATCATTTATAACATATGATGTGTGAATAAAATGTCAGGGCAACTGAGAAATAAGGCAAATTTCCTTACATGGAAAATGGAAGTAGGTTTGTAATTGAGGAGTCTTAGTCTTCTAAGATCTTACTCTTCTTTAGAGAGTGGGATTTTAGACGTAGCTAGCATTTGAGCGCCTTGTTAGATCATTGGCATATGTTATTTCACTAATTTCTAGCTGAACCACAACTGGTATTGGAAATACTGGTATTGGAAGCCAGAGCCCGGGTGGGTGGAGAGAGAGGTGAATAGGGGTGAAGGTTTGGGAGGAAGGAGGAAATGAGAAGAAATGCAGGGAGGGTAGTCTTAACCGGGAGCTCACAAAAAGAGTGATTTATATGCATTAGCCTGTCTTCCTTGTCCTTATCAGCCCCTCTGCTGCCAGATGAGTCTCTGTTTTTCCAGTCAGTTGAATTTAAGCATCAATATTATGTTTGAAATGTAAGAGTGAAATTGGCTTCCCGTGATAACTTTTTAATGATTACTGGGTGCCCACGCAACCAGTTTCTGAATGTCTGGTCACTCTTTCTAAAGGTCACAAGCACACCTAGCTGGCCCTACTGACAGAGTAGACCTAGTGGCCTTTCTCAGGTCAGCCTGAGCCAAGTGGTCAAGAACTCATTGAGACTCACAGTTGCCCCCTGTGCACGTGGAAGAATCTGGTTTCCTTGGGGATGCTCAGGCTGCCCTAATAACTTCACTCCCTTCCCTCTGCCAGTACGCCACCCAGGATGCGTGTGGTGGTGAAAACCTGCAACCTCTGTCCCCTGCATGTCGTCCCCAGAGAAAGGACAGGAGATTGTGTCAAAGCTCACCGTGATTGCTCTTAACTTGTATACAGACCCACCTCTTGAGAGGAAAGGGAAGATTCTCCCACTTTTGTTTTGGAAATGGGATGTTAGTCTAAGAGTCTTACATTAAGCCTAACACAGATGACTGTCCCACAAAGACTGTCTCTGGGAAATGGGAGTGGTCGGGTTCTTTTAGAAATTGGGGCAAGGGCTGGATGGGAGTGTTTTTCAGTTGTGGATTTCTTGTCTTAATTATGTGAGGCCTCCACAGGACAGGACAACAGCCCTTTTAAACACTAAATAAAATTACGTAAATTCAGGGTTCTCTGAATTTGGCAAAAATGCAAAAACAGTGGAGGAGGAGTCTCTGTGATCATGTGTAAACTTTCTGTTCTCTACTGAACATTCCCTCCTGACTGTCTCCTAGATTTCTTCCTGTGACCTACTTTGAAGGGAGAAGAAGGGAGGGGAAGAAATCCCTTCCTAGTGAAAGCAAAGACAGAGAGGGGGACTGATGAGGAGGGGGAGGGGATAAAGAACATTTTTAAAAGATAAAAAGAGGGGAGGAGAGAAGTTGCCTGCAATTATGGGGTGTCCGATGAGCAATAAAAACTTCATGCATTTATTAGTTTGACATCTATTTATTGAGCATCTGCCATGTACCAGGCTCTCAGACCCTAATGGAAAGCAGGGAAACTGTTGTTTTGTCTTGCGGAGCATGTAGATTGAGGGAAGCCACAACATTTATTAAATAAAGTAAATGAGGTTGCTGATAAATTCTTAGTTCATTCTATTTTTACACTATTCCTCTCATGCTCTGTAAGTTTATCCATAAACCTAAGTAAATAGAAGTGAGCTACTCTGGACTATTAAACTATAACATTGTTTCAAAAAAACATTCTCCAATTTAACTTTATTTTTCCTCTTGCTTTCCTAATTGGGGTAATGTTTTTGTATTACTGCATGTCTACATATTTTAAAGGAGCTGATAAAAATATATTTGTTCATTTCCATATAGTCTACTTTATCAGCCTATTTGCAAAATTTTCCTGAGAAATGTGTAAAGGAAAAAAGTCAGAGTCAAGCGTGGCTTTTTAAAAAACCATTAAGTGGGATAAATGCAGGACAAATATAATTTGAAATTAAACACAGGATGCTGGATTTGACATGAAGTGGATAACCTGACAGCCTATCAAAAAAAAAAAAAAAAAAATCAAATACTCTTGTGTACCCAAGCATTTAAATTGATAACAGAGGTGAACTTGAGGTCAATGCTGTCAAATAAGTTCTAAATAGATTCCAGACTAGCTCTTTGTCTTTGCTGCCAGAAAGACTAATCAACTTTATGTATCCACATTTTACCTTTGAATGATCAAACTGCAGGTGTGATAGACAAAATATTTGAAAACCAGCATAGCATGGACAGAGATGATGTCTGTATACCTTACTTTTTTGATGCATCTTGTCTAAATAAATATCCACCTTAATTGTGGGGAACTTGGTAGATAGTTAGCATGCAATGAAATTCCCCCCCCCCCCCCCCCCCAACCAGTCCATTAAAAATTAGGCTATACTCCTTTGGAAGAAAGAGTTAATATGACCAACTTCATCCTCGAATAACATAGCTAACATGGGAAGGAGAGAGAGTACATTCCTCCTGAACAGGTTCTCCACTTTTTAAAAAAATATTTTTTTATTTATTTGAGAGAGAGACAGAAAGGGAGAGAGAGAGAAAGAGAGAGCACATGCATCAGTGGGGGGAGGGGCAAAGGGCGATGGAGACAGAATCTCAGGTAGACTCCCCGCTGAGCATGGAGCCTGATGTGTGGCTTGATCCCACCACCCCAAGATCATGACCTGAGCCAAAATCAAGAGTTGGATGCTCAATCAACTGTGCCCCAGATTCTCCACTTCTCAACATTTCTAAAATAATGTGCTGGCATTCTGGTTGTCGACAAAATGTCGTTGAAAAGATATAGAGGGCGCAATTGGAAGATAGATGTTTGTTTAGTATACACTGAAATATCAGTAACCTTAGTGTGAGACACATAGAGAAAGAGGTCAAAGGCTGGAGGTGCCCCAGATGGCGGAAGCTAGCTATGCTTTTGGGCTGCATTGCAAACGACCACTGCGGGAGGCAGCACTGTGTTACACAACGGGGAAGGAAAGAACAGGTTTGGTTCTACGTGATCTACTGGACCTTTTGTAGTATTCTCCTGCCTAATTTGACAGTAGAAGAGCAAGCGCACAACTTGACCTTGGTGAGGGCATAGTGAGCAGGAGTTTGGATCACACAGTAATGAGGATCTGGGTCACCTAAGCAGGTAAGCCAACAGGGCTAGCAGAAGTTCTAGCCAAGCATGAGGAGAATTTAGGCTGTTAAAAGGGAAGGGAGGGGTGCCTGGGTGGCTCAGTCGTTAAGCATCTGCCTTCGGCTCAGGTCATGATCCCAGGGTCCTGAGATCGAGCCCCGCATCCCTGCTCGGCAGGAAGCCTGCTTCTCCCTCTCCCACTCCCCCTGCTTGTGTTCCCTCTCTATGTCTCTCGCTGTCAAATAAAATCTTTAAAAAAAAAAAAAAAAGGGAAGGGAGATGCTGAATATTCGTTGCAGTCCTGAGATTAACTGCCATAGTGAGGATCATACTTCATCCGGCTAACTTTTTCTTTGTAAGTTTCCTGAGGAAAAGAAACCAACCAGAATCCTGAAGAAACGGTCCTCAGATGGAATCAATGGAATCCAGGTGAATCCAAGCAATGCAAGGGGTGAACTGTGGTATCTTGTCTGGATACCCCCTTCTGGAGCAAGGCACTCATTTCCCCAGCTTGCAGAAGTATTACCTGTTGATGGCTCATAGCTAATCCCTCCCCAAGAACTGCCCTCAGGGGAAAAGAATTGCTTCACCTAAGGTTGTACCCACTCTCCGGAAGCAGCCCAAACACAATAGCTGGTCTATGTGGGAGTACAAAAATCCAGTCCTCTTACCTGAATTTGGGACAATGCTGAAGGACTATCCAAGCTCCCGAGCTTCTGTGGGATCTGCTGAAGACTTTCTTGCAATTTCCCCATAATTCAACTTCTCTTGCCCAATCCTGCTTCTTTAACTCCTCACAATTTTTATTCCTGAGACCACTTTACAATAAACTTCCTGTATGCAAATTTCTGTTACTATATCTTTTTCCTGGGAAATACAGTGTAAGAGAGCTATTTTAAACATATGTAGAAAAGTATATGTTTGTGAAACATTTTATCAAAAGTATGCTGGAAATATGCTGTGTTTGAGTTTATGTTAACTAATTTAGCCAACCTCAATAAAACAAATAGAAAGATTAAGCAACAGAATAATATTTGTTAATTCTAAATCACTGGACAGACATTCTAAACATGCTTATTTTAAAGGCTATGCTTTATTTTTAAGTAATTAATGTATGTTCAGCCAAATCAAACAAACTGCTTTAGTTCTTTTCATAACATCTGAGGTTAATTATATAAACACCAATGATGATATGCTTTTACTTTTTCACGTTTTTAATTTATCAAAAAAAATGTTTCAACTACGCTTTGTAGTCATGACACACATTTTTAATCCTAAAGTTTATTATTTTTCAACCTCATGCTTTCAATAGTTTGGTTTAATTTGTCTAATATGACAAATTTCAGAATTTATTAAAAATTGTTTTGTTGAAATTTTATTTTTCTAAATGGGAGATTCTACATTCGATGTCCTGAAAATTTCATTTCACAGCTATATTGATGTCAGTGAGGCCTGAGAGATAGTAAATTATAAAGCAAAATTGTAAAAGTTGTTCAGAATCTATGTTTTTTTATAACAGCTTAATTGAGATATCATTCACATGCATATGATTCACCCTTTAAAGTATGTAATTCAGCCAGTTTTAGTATATTCACAGACTTGTTTGTTAACCATTATCACATCTGACTTTAGAATGTTTTCATCACCCAAAAAAGAATCTCCATGGTCTCCAGCAGTCACTTCCCTTTCCCCTCTCCTCCCAGCCCCTGGCAACCACTAATCTACTTTCTGTCTCCATGGGTTGGCCTATTGTGGACATTCCGTATAAATGGAATCATACAATATACGGTTTTTGTGACTGGCTTCTTTCATGCATATTAATGAACCTTGTTTTCGGAGTTCATCCATGTTGTAGGATGTATCAGCATTTCATTCTTTTTACTGTTTTATTCTCTTTATTGCTGAATGATATTCCATTGTATAGATATACTATACTTTGTTTATTCATTCATCAGTTAATGAGTAGGTTGGGGTTTCTTTTAGCTACTATGAATAATGAATGCTGCTATGAACATTATGTATAGGTTTTGTGTGGACATTATGTTTTCATTTCTCGTGGGTATATACCTTGTAGTGAAATGTCAGGTTAAATGGTAAGTCTATGTTCAACACTTTGAGGAGCTGCCAAACTTCTCCAAAGTTGGCTGCCATTTTACATTTCTACCAGCAGTGCATTAGGGTTCTACACATTCTCATCAATGCCTGTTATGGATTATTGGTTTGTTTGTTTTTAATATTAGCCTCTCTAATAGGTATAAAGTGGTATCTCATGGTGGTTTTGATTTGCATCTCCCTAATGACCGATAACTTGGGAAAAGGAAGATTTAGGCAGGAGGAGCTGATAGCTATCTTTAAGTCTTAGAATAGAGAGACAGAATTTTATTTGTTATTTATAGGTGAACAAAGAGTTGATGTTAAACAGAGGCGGAATTTAGCTGTATGTAAACGAAATGTCTAATGAATAGGTTGAAGAGAGAGAGAGAGGGTCCCGTTCCCTGGGAATGTTTCAGTAGATGCTCTAGAAGGATTCTGTAGGGCTATCCTTGTTATGCTGTGGTTTGTAAACCAGTGTGGCAAATTTACAAAGTATACTGTGATTAATTTTTAAGTCATACATATATAAGCTTGGCAAGAACATTTTTTCTAAGCAAGGCATTCACATATTCCTAAGTACTCTGGGAAAGAGTCTCATACCAGTTGGAGCCCGTGGGGTGTGGAGTATATTGGGACAACAGCACTTTTCAGAAGCTCCTATATTAGGTGAATGCCTACTCCGTCTGGATTAGTCATGCTAGAAGCCACCAGGAAAACATTTTGCTGACTCCTGGATTACGGTCTCTTTTCTAAATGCTCTCAAACCACTGTTTAGTAATGTTCTAAAGAGGGGTGCCTGGGTGGCCCAGTCGTTTAAGCATCTGCCTTCAGCTCAGGTCATGATCCCAGGGTCTTGGGATCGACAGAGTCCCACATCGGGCTCCCTGCTCAGTGAGGAGCCTGCTTCTCCCTCTGCCTGCCGCTCCCCCTGCTTCCCCTGCTTGTGCTCTCTCTCTCTCTCTCTCTCTGGCAAGTAAATAAATAAAGTCTTAAAAAAAATAATAATAATGTCCTAAAGAATCTTTCTAGGACATGAGGTCGTGTTCTGAGATTCATCTTTTTGACAAACAGAATCTTCACTGTTTCAACATATCTACTATAAAGGGAATAATTTAATTCTCTCTCTATATGAACGATATGTATGTATACTTATATATATGTGTGTGTATGTGTATATATGTATATATGTGTAATATGTCAGTAATTACCCATTGAATGAATAAATGAATGATGGTGATTTAATGGTAAAGGGAGTGATGCTAGAGAACATAAAGCTGCCTCCAAAATATGAAACAGGGGAAGAACAGAGAAATGCATGGACAGTCCTAAATAATTTTACTGTAACTTACATGACTCCTGGTTTTCCAAAATGGAAATACAAAAAAGGGAGAATATTGAGCTCAACTCTTACTGAGGCTAAGACAAGTGATAGAAATGCCAAATACAATTTTTAAAATAATTCCTAATATGGGCTTGTTTACTAGCAGAGTTCAAAAAATTTTATTATTAGAGATGATCCAATGTCTTGCTGTGGGAGTTAATTGAGGTTTTGTTTTGTAAGTTTTCAAGTATACAGTCTACATGCAGTTTATAAAAAGAAAATCTTGCCTACAAATTAATATTTCAATAAAATTAAATAGAATAAGCTCTTGCTTTTTCTATTTTCTCCTCTCTCTCTCTCTCTTTTAGAAGATTTCTTATTTTTAAGTAATCTCTCGACCCAATGTGGGGCTTGAACTCACAACCCTGAGATCAAGAGTTGCATGCTCTACCAATTCAGCCAGCAGGCACCCCTATTTTCTCCTCTCTTAATTTAACAGCTTTATGGTATATGTACTAATTTCCTGTTGCTGTTTTTAACAAATCACCACAAATTTAGTGGCTCAACACAACACACATTTATTCTTTTCTTAGAGTTTGGATGTCAGAAGTCTAAAAATGAGTCTTAGAGGGCTAAAATCAAGGTGTCCGGAGGCTTCTTCCTTCTGGAAGCTTCAGAAAAGAATCCACCCCTTGCCCCTTCTAGCTTTTTGAGGCTTCTAGCATTCCTTGGGTTAGGGCCACATCATTCTAATCTCTGCTTCCAACATCACATTGCCTTCTCTCTGACCTCTTTCCTCCCTTTTGTAAAGACTCTTGTGAGTCTTATCTGGGCCTACCCAGACAACCCAGCATCTCCTCATCTCAAAAGCCTTATGTTAATCATATCTGCAAAGTCCCTTTGCCATGTAAGGCTAACATAGTCATAGGTTCCAGCGATTAGGACATGGAACGATTTGGGGGGCCATAATGCAGCCTAGCACAGTATATAATATGTATTTTGGAGTTGGGCGGGTACATGCCACCAGCCAACCAACCAATCATCTCTCGCTGATATTATTTATCTCATTTACTTTCACTGCCTTTGCACCTGAATATCTATGCAGTTAAGAGAAGATATGGGCTTTAAAAACAGCTGGTTCATTTTTAGCACTGAATCCTGTGTTGATTCATGATATCAACGCAAGTAAGTGTTTTTGACTCAACTGGAAAGGAGGAAAGTTGAACTCACCCTGGAGCCTGGCATTAGCCTGAGAGGGCATCATGAGCCCTCCAGAGTGATATCTGCATCAGTTCTGAACAGGGTAAAACCACGGCAGGGACATCCAAGTCATAGCCATATGGAGTAACTCAGAATCATAGATACGGTATTTAGAGAGATTAACCTTTCTGGTAGTTTTTAAAAATTACTATTAAACCTAATTCTAAGGAAACTGTAGATTCCCATGTGGTTGTAAGAAATAATAGACAGATCCCATGTACCTTTTACCCAGTTTTTTCTACAGCAACATCTTGCAAAACTGTGGTACCATATTACAGTCGGGATACTGATGCTGATACAGACAATATACAGGACATTTTCATCACCATCAGATTCCTTCATGTTGTCCTTCCTTTTTCTTTTTTGAGATTTTATTTATTTATTTCAGAGAGAGAGAAAGAGAGGAGGAGGAGAGGCAGAGGGGGAGGGAGGGAACTGCAAGCAGACCCACGCTGAGCGTGGAGCCCGACATGGCGCTCGATCTCACCACCCTGAGATCATGACCTGAGCAGAAATCAAGAGTTGGACGCTTAGCCGACTGAGCCAGCCAGGTGCCCCCAGGCTGTCCTTCTGTAGCTGTATCCATCTCCCTCCCACATTCTTAACCTCTGGCAACTACTAAGCTGTGCTCCATTTTTATAATTCTGCCATTTTAAGAATGTTATATAAATAGAATCATACAGTAAGTAACCTTTTGGGATTGCCTTTCTCTACACAGCATAATTTTCTGGAGATTGATCCAGGTTGTTGCATATATTAATAATTGTTTCCTTTTTATTGATGAGTAGTATTCTGTAGTATGGATGTATCATAGTTTGGTTAACTACTCATCTGTTGAAAGACGCCTAGGTTGTTTCTATTTGGGGGCTATTACAAATAGAACTCACAGGAACATTTGTGAGCAGGGCTTTGTGTGAACATAAGTTGCCATTTCTCTGGGATAAATGCCCAGGAGTGCAACTGTTAGGTTGTATAGTAGTTGTATGTTTAGTTTTTTTTTAAGAAACTGCCCAGTTATGTCCCAGAGTAGCTGTATCATTTTATATTCCCAGCAGGAAGGCATGAGTGATCTGGTTTCTTTTTACCCTTGCCAGTAGCTGGTATTGTCACTCTTTTTTTATTTAATGATTCTGATAGGTGTGTACTGATACCTCATTGTGGTTTTAATTTGACTTTCCCCAATGGCTTAATGATGGTGAACATCTTCCCATGTGCCCATTTGTTTATTTCCCGCATGCGTTTGGTGTCACTATGAGGTGGACAGGACAGCCGAGAGAGCCAGGCTCAGCAGTTGTAACCTCTGCTTCTGCCAAAGCCATTCTGTTGTTTTTATTTATTTATTTATTTTTTTTTTAAGATTTTATTTATTTATTTGACAGAGAGAGAGACAGCAAGAGAGAGAGCACAAGCAGGGGGAGTGGGAGAGGGAGAAGCAGGCTTCCCGCTGAGCAGGGAGCCCGAAGCGGGGCTCGATTCCAAGACCCTGGGATCATGACCTGAGCGGAAAGAGACGCTTAACGACTGAGCCACCCAGGCGCCCCGCCATTCTGTTGTTTTTAAACCTATTTACATATTAGGGTTGTAAGCAAGATTTCATTTTATTTTATTTTTCAAGATTTATTTGAAAGACACAGAGAGAGAGAGTGCACAAGCGGCAGAGGGAGAGGGAGAAGCAGACTCCCCACTGAGCAGGGAGCCCAATGTGGGACATGACCCCAGAACCCTGGGATCATGACCTGAGCCAAAGGCAGACGCTTAACTGACTGAGCCACCCAGGCGCCTCACAATATTTCATTTTAAAAAGGTTTTCTTTGCTTAAAAAGATATGAAGTCAACTTCATCTATTTTGCAGATTATTTTATATGGAAATGACGTGACTACCCAAAATCCTAGACAAAAACTAAATTCAGAATTAGAAATAAGTGACTCAACTACATCTATATAAAAATGCATTCAAAAGCCAGCATGTGTTTTTTAACTGTGTTACTTCCTTACAGTGAATGAATGCAAACTGACTCTAATTTTTAAAAATGAAAATGATCTCCTACTAATTTAAAAATGGCTAAAACACCTCTCACCTGAAGTCTGGACCACAGTTTCCTTTCACGTAGGACCAGCATGTCCATTATCCTTCCATACGTCAGTCAGGAGGGACTCTGGTGTGGAAGAATAAGAAGCAAAAAGAAGTAAAGGCTCTCATCATTTGGTTGTAATACCTTAGATGTAAATATAATATACTTGTAACATCTAGGAGTGATGACGAATACCTGCAAAATGCTTACATACGGTCTGATTTTGTGATTCTATAGGTTCATTATCAGAAAATAAACTGTTCCCAGGGAGCATGAGTCCCACTGTAATCTTGAATTCTTCTGGAGGAAAATTCCCCTGGAGACACTAGTATTTTAGCCTTTTCTTCCCATACTCAGGCCCTCTTGCTTTTTCATTAAGGAGAGACTTTGTGAGCGAGGTCAAAAAAGTGTTATCTAAAAAAAAAAAAAAAGATATCTCTACTACACTTTTCCTAGTAGTTTCCACAGCCCCGTGGTGGCAGTGGCAGAGTCCGCACCCTCCGAGGGGAGACACACAAGGGCATTATGGAACCAGGCTGATGCGAACTTGCCGGTAACTCCAGCTGGCCTCAGTGAGGCCATCTGAGGTGACAGCCTGTGGCAGGACATGAGCCAGCGTAAGCCGCATCCTCCCGGGGGGGAATCGAAAGACAGAGGTCACTCCATCCCGGCTCCCAGGGAGCGGCGTGACCTCCCCACCCACTATGTGAGCCAACTGGGGCTCTCGGCGGCCTCTCGACATGTGTGCAAACAGCTCTCCAAAAGAATACGAGCTGGCCACAGTGGAACATTTTTCTCCCATATTATCATCCATCTCAATTCTTCTGCTGGGAAATCTGTGAAAAGTCAAGGATAGGTCTGGTGAAAAGAAAATCAAAACAAAACAGATTCATGTGTGTCTTCATTCTGCACATGTACCTCCCCAAATATTGTGATCCCCACGGCTATATTTGAGGCCTTCAAACATGGTGGTCAGAAGGCTCGCTGGAGAAGTTCCATGC
Organism: Phoca vitulina; assembly: GCF_004348235.1. Classification (NCBI taxonomy): domain Eukaryota; kingdom Metazoa; phylum Chordata; class Mammalia; order Carnivora; family Phocidae; genus Phoca; species Phoca vitulina. Next base: position 32,122,760 of record NW_022589710.1, on the reverse strand, counting down.
TGTTGGCTTGCGTGTGGTTTTCTTTCTCTCCGTGTGTGGTAGAAGGGGTTAGTTGGGGGAGTGATCTCTTTTGGAATAATATATTTTATGTTCCCATTGGACCTTAGGTTTGAAAACACAAGTAAATGTTTAGGAGGAGTGTTTGCAGCAATGGAGAACAGAGGCCTGCTGGCTGACTGGACCCTGGGGAAACTCTCATACTGCATTCACTCATGCTTCATTGGATTCCCCTCCCCGGGCCCAGTCGGTACCCCAGCAAAACTGGAAGGCAGACACAGGGTGCCGGCCAATTCCATCATTCCCATGAAAATGTTAATGTCATTCCCACCAAACTCACTTTAACTCCAGCCAGAGGATCCAGGGCTGGTAAAGCATTCCCTCTTTTTCCTAGAGGAAGTTGGAGGACCTGGTGCCTCAGAAAAATGTGAGACTTGAGCCCATCCCCAGATAACTATGGAATCAAGGCAATTATCGTATCTGTCTGGTCCTGGCTGTTCCAAAATCAATGTGGCTACAAGTTTCAGTGGAAGAGCAGTGTTGTTCTAAAGCAGCATTCTCTCAATTTGTGTCCTGGTTTCAAAATCATCTGCTGTACCAGCAGCCAGAAAAGTGAGAGAGACAACTTGAAAAGATTGATTAAAAACTTGGATGGGGCATTGACAAATATCTCAATTAGTCTGCAGAGCCACCTATCAGGAGGGTACTATCATAAGCCCCCATTTACATACATGCGAACTGAGGGGTGGTAAAGGTTAAATAATGTTCCCAAAGTCACACGGACAGCACGCTGGAGTGCTGGGACTTGAACATAGGGTTTGGCTCCATGCTAAACTGCTCAGCAATACCGCCAAGAAGAATTCCAAAAAGGGCTATGGGGGCGCGTGGGAGCGACACTAACAGATGGACTAGGTATGGGGGCTGAGACGGAGAGAATTCTCCTAGGAGTCAAAGCTTGTGCTCAGTCCTGGAGGACGGGAAGGAGCTGGAAAGGGGAAGAAGAGTCAGAGGTGGGAAATGGAAAGATTAACCCAGAATGGGAAATGGGATATGCAAATATGCAGAGGCAAGGGAGAATATTGCAAGGTCAAGGAAAACTAAGTGGGGCAGGGTGCTCATGTCATTGAATTTTGGTTGAACTGATCAAGGGAGTGGGGGGGGGGCGGGGTTGAAGCAGAAATAGGAATTAAGACTGGAGAGCTTTCTAAGTCAGGCCAAAAAGAATTTAATTTTGATAGCGAGAGTAGTTAAAAGACAATGCCTTAATCCTGTAAGAAATGATGAAGGTATAGACTAAGAGAGTGGCGATGGGGAGGAAGGAAGGAGTGGCCCTGAGAAATGCTAAGGGAAGTGGGAGGACTCTGATGACTGATTCAGTGTGGAAGGTGAAGGACAGGGGTGTCAATGGTAAAGTAACATTTATGTATTCCACATATACGTGATGGTGGTATTTATTCAGCTGGAGAAGGCAGGGTGGAAGAAGGGGACAGGCCTGGGAGGAGAATGAGAGCAATTTAGAGTATGGTGACTTTGAAGTAACTATGGGGCGTTCAAGTAAATACTCCAACAGGGTGTTGACTGAATGAGTCTGGGGCACAAGGGCGAGGCTTGGGTGAGGGAAATAGCTTTTTGAATTCTCCTGTAGTTTTTGAGGCTATGGGGTTGTGCCAATTTCTATCTCTCCATCCAAATTCACTCTCTATGATCATGTTCAGATGCTGGAGATGGGACTGGGAAAATCACATTTCTCTTTTGCCTGTTGCCTCCTGCTTAATCTCTGCCAATGGAGGGAGGCTCTGAACTGGAGCAAGGAGAGGGTATGAGCACCCTTGACCTCACTTCCTCACTCCAGCAACTGTTCATTTCAGGATCCAGTGTGCAGCTTGTTTAACACCTGCAGAACGATCTTCTTCTTATCCCTACTTAGAGACCCTCCAACGCCCGGCTATACCCTCCATCCCTGCACCTACCCCCCTGCCCCACCGCACCAGGTCTGGGTCCCACCCCACAGGAACTTTCTCTTAGTTTTAATAAATCCAACCTCTCCCTTTGTTCCTTCCGCCCTAGAGGTGGAGTTGCTTCCTGTGGGTGCCATATCTCTGCCATATCTTAGGATTCTCTTTTCACCCTTACAGTTTCCTAGTTAACAACTTTATGCCTAGTTAATAACTTTATGCCTAGTTAACAATTCTTTATATTAATTTCTCATGGTTAAAATAACTGGCGTGGTTCCGTCTCCTGACTGGACCCTGACTGTTGTAGGGTGAATATGAATACCCAAGGAAAGTATAAAGAGTTATGAAGAAGACAGCTTTGGAAAGAACCTGAAACCACCTACATTTCAAGGGCTTTCAGCCCAAGGAGTGGACCAGGGAGGTGCTAGGGAATCCAGAAGAGTCTGTGTCTGGTAAGGAAAAGACTCAACCAAGAAAGAGAGAGAGAACTCCAGACCAGAGCGATAGTAATGGAGCAAGAATCCCGAGAAAGGAAAGGAATGAAGGTGGGTGAGAAGTAGATAAGCTTTTGAGTCAGGACGTGCTGAGAGTCCAGGATGTGGGGAATTGATGGGGTCTGAGGGAGGAGGAGAAGGAGGTTTGCAATAGACTCTGAAGAGGAGGGAAGAGAAGGTTGGCCAAGGGCAGTCTGTAGGACAGAGCTGAGGGCGGGGGAAGAGGGGCACTCAGGGAACTGGAATTTGAGGGGACTCCAATCCACATGACTGGGTGTGTTCTTTGTTTGTTTTATATTATCAGGGCATAGCAGCACTTTGTAAGGCATTGAAAAGTCAGACAAGGGTTAATCCAAGGAAGAAGTTTGCCTGGAGCTCAAGGGAGATGTGGGCATCAGCAAGAGAGGGTTTAATATGGATGCCCCTGGGCCTAGGTTGGCAAGAAAATGAAATGAAGCTCATGTGGGGGTGATGTACAGAAACACACAACTCTGTGTGAGCTCACGGGGGGTGCTCTGCATTGAACTCTCTGTAACTAAAGCCGTAACAGGAAACATTTTCAAATACGCTCTGGCCAGAGAGAAGAAAATCCCCCACAGTGACTGGACACTAGTTTTAATCTTAATAAAACACGGTGGTTCATCTTTAGGCCCAACCTAATTTACAAATTACCATTGTCAAATGGCTTATAAATCTGTATAGTTTAATTTTTTTATTTCAGGCAAGGAACTGTTTTTTGAGAAGTATGATAAAGAGCTTAGAAAACTTTAGAACACCTCAAATATGAAGATCAGGAATGTTGTTTTAATGAGGTAGGTCTCCTTTGAATGCCACTTTTTTTTACTTTACTTTTTCTTAGGGCTGAGATCAAGTCTGATAAGCACTTTAACTTAGGCAAATAATGATGGCAATAAAATATTATGCCACTGCAAAATATACTAAGCGCCCAGGCTTCTGAACCTTTCCAATTTTTTTTCTTGTAAATGCATTTGTATGGGGGTAGTTTTCCCCTAAGACAGACCATAATTTTAAAAACTTGTATTTACTGCAGGCCTATAAATTACTGTTTCCCCTTAATGTTGGCAAGTAGTGATTTATTTTAGTAAAATTGCAGACCTCGCCAAGCATGCTTTACTGTGTATTTACTTCCCTAGAGCCAAGTGAGACTTTTTTAGCATATTGTTTGGGGGAAGCATAAAAGGTATTAAATTCCTAATTTAATTTACACATGAATTCTTAGTTTGCTCTGATCTGTCATATATTTTGTACAAAATGTTCTTATATTCTTAAGAAACTGAAATATACAACTATTAGTAATTCTTCCATGTTTAGAATAGAGCTTTATTGAGGTTAAATATTTTCAAATTTATCTTTTTCATTTCTGCAATCCTGATTATCAAAGGCATTTATGTAATAAGTTATATCTAAGACTCATTTTTCCATTGATGAGATTTATTTTAACCCTTCTCTCATCACAGATTTATCTAAGAAAGGCATAGAAAATAAAATTAAACTGAAATAGGTATAGATTTAATTCAATTATAGAGGCTTTTGAAAATAAAATGTATCCAGAAAAATACATGGAATGGTGAATGTAGCATCAAATGGTAAAATCCTGAATGATTTCAGGGGGAAACAATTCAATATCCATGAATTGCAGCTACTCCATCACCTGAAGAATCTGAGTATTGCTGCGTCAGGGACCCTAGCAAACATTGTAGAAATCTTCAACACGTCTGACAGAAGTTATGTAGTAGAAAAAAACACTTGAGCTAGACAAACAGAGGTTCAATTTCCAGCTTGGCCACTTACTAGATGTTGACCTTGGTCAACTTTAACTTTTTGTAGTCACAGTTTCCTTGTCTGAAAATTAGAGATAGAGTAATTACCTCTCAAGATCCTTGGGAGAAACCATTGTGATTACAGGTGTTGAGTGCTTGACCTCCTGTCATTATGGTCCCTGACTTCCTCCAGCCTCAGGGTCTGACCTCCCAAATGAACATCTGGGGAGACATCAAGTAAGATTTCACTATAACTTAAGAGGCGGATGCCACCAATAAGCCATCATCCTTTGACTGGTTACAAACTTTAAAGCGTGGAAGTGTTTATACTTTGAAGACTTGATACAAAACGTATGATGGAAAAAAAACGAGTTTATTCTGGAAGTTGTCTCCAACAAAGAAAGGGACAGTGGATAGAACCACTGAATCCTATACTAATGCCTTGTCATAAAAGCCACCGAGCATCATGACTTAATTTGGACACATGGCTAAACTGCAGACTCAAGAAGCAGTTAGAATGATGAACACAGTTATTTGAAGCATACAGGAACAATTATTTTGTTAAAAAAAAAAAATAGCTTGGTTTAAGGAATCCTTTGCTATCACATCCGATCCAAGGACTAGCAGTGTGATTATTTCATTTATCAGAACTATCCAAATAATAATAATAATCACAATTGTACCTTGGTTCAGGAAAGGACTCCCGTGACCTTCTCCACAGCAGCTGTTCGTTCCTCTGCTTCTCATCAGCTTGAGTCTTTGCAGTACTCGACAGCTTGTGAAGGGTTTTCCTGTTGGTAACCTCTCCAGACACGCAGGACTGATTTCATCTCTCTCGTTGCTTTCTCTTCTTCTCTATGGCAATCTTAACTCTCCTGTGAAGATCTGTCACCCACACCCTCACTTCCATCAATCGTCCCTGGCAGGGAGCTCCAGGAACTCTCGCTTGCCCTTCTCTTCCGTGCTCCAGTCCCCGTTCTACTTGTCTGCCTGTCACCTTTGCCCTAGTGTCTCATGTGTACCTTGAACTCCTCAGAGCTCTCCTCTGAATGTATTCTTCCTGGTTAACAGCATTACTATTGACTCAGGGACACAGGCTCAAAAATACTGGCTTCTCTTTTGCCTCCAAAATGTAGGCAGTTGCTATATTCCATATAATCAGCCTTTCTAATTAATGCATTTAAATTTCTATACCTCCTGCCTTATCTCAGGTCCTCATTACCTTTCCCTAGGACTATGGCAACAGCGATCTAAAGAGTAGATTTTATCCCATTCTACATGCTCCTGCCCAAGCCCAGGTCCAATGATGGTGCTTCCCTACTCCAAAATCTTTGCAATTTCTTTTTGCTTAGGGATTTAAGTTCTACATTCATCCCCCATCAAAGCTCACTGCATTATGGATCCAACCTACTTTCTGCTCCTCTGTACCTACCTATATTCCAACCAAAGCACTTGAAACCAACATTTTATTGAACGCTCCTGTTTTAGACATTGTGATGAACATTTAAAATATATTATGTTGTTTAATCCTTAAAACATATAATGGTAGGAATGCCTGGGTGGCTCAGTCTGTTAAGCATCTGACTCTTGATCTCAGCTCAGGTCTTGATCTCAGGGTCGTGAGTTCAAGCTCCACACTGGGCATAGGGCCTACTTAAAAAAAAAAACATAGTGGTGCTTGGGTGGCTCAGTCAGTTAAGCGTCCGATGCTTGATTTTGATTCAGATCATGATCTCAGGGTTGTGAGATTGAGCCCCATGTCAGGCTCCATGCTCAGCGGGGAGTCTTATTGAGATTCTTTCTCTCTCCGTCTCTCTAAAAGAAATAAATAAATCTTAAAAAAAAAAAAGAAAGAAATCTTAAAAAAATATGTACATATATAACGATATTATTTTGCCCATTTTGCAAATGAAGAAACCAAGTCTTGGGAAATTCAGGTAAATTGTCCAAAGCATTATGGTTGGTAGGGAATAGTGAGAAAATTTAAATCTGAACTCTCCACATACACCTTATATTTTTTTGCTTATCTGCCTCTATTCATGCATTTTCCTTCATGTGAATTTCTGCAGTGTCTTCTACACATAACATTTATGTATCAAAAACTTATTCATCCTCTAAGACCTCTTCCTTGAGGTCTCTCCTAAGGTCCCAACTAGTGGTACTTTGTCCTACATCTGCATAGTCACGCAGTAATACAGACCTAGCATCAGTGATTGGTGAGCTCATCTCTGGTGCTGTGGGCTTGTGAGGACCGTGGCCACATCTTAGTCATATTTTTACCCCCCTCCCCCGCACTGAACACAAATCTTGGCACATTCTAGGTATTCAGTGTTGGAATGAATTGTCCCACAGATAAATAGAAAAGATGCAACACTAGTGTTGGGAAAATAATGGCAAAACATCCCTACATTATAGTCTCTGTGTCTTCTCTGGAAATCATTGTGTTCTATCTAGCAATTGAGCAATTAAGTATGACACAAAGGAGGAGAAGGTTTCTTACTGAGAGCTTGACTTTTGAAATTAAACATCTGGTTTGTGTGGTTTGTATGTCTGAGTAGCATAGAGGCTTTCTTAATCAGTAGACATGGTTACTGACCAGCTGATTTGTCTTAAGTCAGCGCTGAGTTATTACCCAGTTCTTATTTCGGCCAGAGAATTATGTAGCAATGTTGGCAACAAAATGGACTCTTTTCTATGTCCGTGAGAACAGCATTAACCAATACCTTCCCCTGTGTTCATCAGTTATGAAATATGGAGGTGTCCTCATTTAACACTGGAAAGCAGTCAAACTGATAGGACCCCGAAATTCCACTTCGTATGAAATACATGAAAACACATGTCCACACAAAAACTTGTGCATTATTCATAGCAGCCAAAAAGTGGAAACAACCTGATGTCCATCAACTTATGAATGGGTGAACAAAACTGGTATATCCATATAATTGAGTATTCAGCAATACACTTAGCAATCAAAAGGAATGAAATACTGACACATTCTCCAACATGGATTAACCACGAGAACATGCTAAGAAGCCAGACACAAAAGACCATGTATTATATAATTCCATTTATATGAAATGTTCAGCAGAAGCAAATCCAAAGACACAGAAGGTAGTGGTTGTCTGGGTCTGGAGGGGAAGGAAGTGGGGAGAGATGAGGAGTAACTGCCACAGGGCACAGGGTTTCTTTGTGGGGTGATGAAAATGTTTTAAAGGTGATTGTGGTGATGATTGCACAATTTGGTGAATATACTGAAAGCCATTAAAAGGTACACTTCAAGCAAGTGAACTGTATGGTATGTGAGTGGTATCTCAATAAAGCTGTTATTTTAAGAAGTAGTCAAAATGATATCAAGGATTATTATGGGATGAGGAGATATGCTAGTCAGTGGCTACATAAGCTGAAAAAAATTCTGTTTGGAAGGGGAAATTCAACATCTGAAGAGACTCCTACCAAACTTTTTCTTTCTTGAAACAGATTACAAGGAAAAAGAAGAGATAAAAAAGAAAAAGTCATCTGGCTATTGGCTCAGTCCCCTGGTATATTTTACTTTAATCAAAAATTATGCTTTGGCGTAGCTCAGTCAGGAGATACATTTTCAAAAACAATTCTTTTTCCTCTTTTATATATTGAAAAGGTAAAAATGAATAGTTTATCATTTGGGTAATGGGGAAGGTTTATTTTTGGCTTCGATATTAATTTTGAAAGGCACCGAACACAAATGAGCATTTTTACCCAGCTGGATATATGTGTTTTCACACAAGCAGTTTTAAACTTATCTAGGCGCATTTAACAACGGGCTGTCCACCGAGACCATAAAAGGAGCAGCTGTAGTGTTAATGGCTATTACGCACTCCCAGCCAGCTGGGACTTGACAGAACGCTGGACCACAGAAACCCCGTTAGTGAGTAACATGGGAAAGAGTCTATAAATAGGAAGAGTATCAGCTATTTGCCAAAACACACAGATTCTGGTGTGACCACACAGAAAGGAGGAGGAACGCCATCAGAATCTCTGACAAGCTGAATGATCCTTGGACACAAGGACAGCAATAAAGACATTATGTTCTCCTGAGCAGATGTTAGGGGCTAGCTTAAAGGTTCTCTCTGATTTTGGTTCCTTTTCATCTCCCCCGGAAGGGGAAAGTGGGGCCTGGGAACCCTGATTGCTTGAGAGTGAGAGGTAGGACTGCCGTTTTGCTGGGCTCCTCGTGTGCTTAAGAGCCGATGCACAGGAGTGGGGTTGGCTGGTTCTGGTTGGCGGGGACCGTCCACTTGTTCCAGAGGTGCCAAAAGAGTCTGAGGAGATTGGAGAACCCTCCTGACCACCGTGTGCTAAGCAGAGTGGTTTTGTCCTGCTCCACCATCCTGAGGATGGTTCATGTGGCCACTTGACTTTCTCTTAACAGCCCTACCCTTGAGCCCCACTGAAGTTCTCATCATTTCCAAACATATTTCATTTGATACTGTTGTGTTTGGTGCCTATTATTCCTTTTCGTCAGAATCTCCCTCTTTGTCTGAAACCTTTTACTCATCCTTTTAATTTTACCTTTTCTGTGAAGCGCCTGCCCCCAGCTGCCCCAGGCAAAATTGGTCATTCCTGTCCCTATTGTCCTAAAGCCATCTCCATCACAGCCTGGAAACCGTGCATGGCTGTCCCTCTCCAGACAGTGAGTATCTCAGATAAAAGGATTACAACTTCTATTTTTAAATCACTATCACTTGGCATATCTGGCATATATAAGTACTTAGTAAATGTTTGTTGAATTCCACCAGATTGAGATCTCGATATGTTGCCTGAAAATATAGAGATGAGGAAGTCAGCTGCCTGGTCCAGAAAAAGCAACAAGTGTGTGTGTGCATGTGTGTGTGTGTGTGTGTGTGTGAGAGAGAGAGAGAGAGAGACAGAAGAAGAGAACGAGAGAGAGAGATATTAATATTAAGTAAGAAACTATTAAACTGACCAGAGAAAGCCAAAGGACCGACTGTCTCTAATGGAGGTATTCCAGGCTTGACCAAGGGGAGAAAAATGTGTTGACATCATACTCTAGTGGGTGTATTAGTTTGCTCTGCTCCCATAACAAAGTACTTACTGAGTGGCTTTGACAGAATTTTCTCATGATCCTGGAGGCTAGAAGTCTGCAATCCAGGTGTCAGCAGGGTTGTTTCTTCTGAGGCTTCTCTTCTTGGCTCCTTGGAGATGGCCATTGTCTCCATCCATCTCCACATGGTCTTTCCTGTGTGCATCTGTGTCCCACTCTCTTCTTATAGGGACACCAATCATGTTGGATTAGGACCCACCCTAGTGACCTCATTTAACCTTAATTAAGCATCTCCAAATACAGTCACTTCCTGAGGTACTGAGCGTTAGGTCTTCAACATATGAATTTTGAGGAGATGCGATTCAGTCCATAACAGTGGATAACTACCTATTTTGCCTGAGGTTAAGGCTTGTCTTATACATCAGTTCTGCACTAATCCTCTTTGAACTGATCTTCACATCTAAGCAATGTTGACAGAGCCCCTTTAAGCACACACTGAGATGGTAATTGAAACTGGCACATGTGGAGTGTGGATGTTAATGCAGATTCTCTGTCTTCCCAGTACAGCACGGGCTGCCGACACCTAGCCTGGGGGTCCTTTCCTAGGATGTCAAAAGGCCCACAGTTCCTGACTCTACACACTGCAGCCTACGTTCACAGACTACTTGTCTACCACAAATGAATGTGCCATTGGAAGTCTCTGTCCGCATTTGCTGTAGTTGCTCTCTGGTTAGTGCCAACCTAATACCAAACCCAAACCAGGTTAGGGCTCATGAGTGAGGCTCAAGAGGAAAAGAAGACCAGCTTAGGCTTACACACGAGAACTGTGTCCGGCTGAAGAAACCCAGCCCCAATGCTGGACTGAAAGCGGGGCTGGTTGTATAGCGCATCATTCAAGGAGTCCCGCCTTTGAGTGCAGGTGTCCGTTTCAAAATAGTACAAAAGAATCATTACAACATTGGGAGACTGTTCAGAGCAGATTCCTCTTGGAAAGAGCAGTACTGGAGTAATTTCCTGAGATAAAATAAGTTTGGGTTTATAGGGCTGGCACTCCAGAGATGTTCTCTTCCTTCAGTTTAATATTTCTTCAAGTGAGGTCCCTGGGCACCATGTGACGTGGACTCACATGGGTTGTTTTTTTTTTGTTTTTTTGTTTTTTAGATTTTATTTATTTATTTGAGAGAGAGAGAACAAGTCAGGAGGAGGGGCAGAGGGAGAGGGAGAAGTAGGCTCTCCACTGAGTGGGAGCCCAGGGGCTCAATCCCAGGACCCTGAGATCATGACCTGAGCCAGAGGCAGATGCTCACCCGACTGAGCCACCCAGGCGCCCCTCACACAGGGTTCTTAATAAAAATGTAAGTTCCTCTGTGCTACCTCATGCTGAGTCAGGATCTTTGGGTGGATCTAGGAATCTGAGTTTTAATCTTGCCTTGTGTAATTTTTATCCAAATTGACATGTGCACACCACTGTTTAGTAACTGCCTGGAAATGTAGGAGAGGAAGTGCCAGGTGTGTGCTTCTGCCTGGACTGTGGCCTCACGATCCATGCAGGCTTCCCGTGGGCGTGGTTCACTGAGACTCAGATGGACGGACAGTCACCAAGTCCAGGTACCATGCATCCAGCTCCCGATTCATCCTCTCCAGGGCTCTGCCCACAACTCTAATTTCTTTCTCCTCCCTGTCCCTTTGTTATTTGAAGTCACAGCTTAGATCACCCCTAACTTAAAAAAAAACATTTTCCAATCTTGTTATTACTCAATGTTGATGATGGTGTGGTTAGTAAAAGGGAACACTCACACCCAGATGCTGGTAGTGCAAACTGGTACAATCCATCTGAGGGCATTCTAGCAATCTGCAGTGAGAAACTATGAATTCTATTTCCAGGAATGAACCCCAAGGGAAAATGAGAGATCCTGGCAAAGGCTGATATTGAAGAATATTCATCAGAGCCTTGTTTATAATACTGATAAATATTTAACAGATAGGGAACTTGTCAGAATCATAAAATTAAAATGTGAGGTAGTCATTAAAAATTCTGCTGTCACAAAACACCTACCAGGTTAAAAAGTACTTTTATCTATTTTTTTAAAAAGATGAAAGTCTCTCTATAGAATAATTCTAATTTTCTCCCCACCAATTTCTCAATTTCTGTCTGCAGAGAAATAGATCTAGTGCTTAAAAATAATGATCTTTAGGTCAGGAGCTTCCACAGGCAGAGAAAAGAGCAGGAACCCCAAGGATGATGTAACCTAAATCTTCAGCAAACTCACATTAATTTATTGCCTGAGATCAGCCCGCTAGAATGGATAGAAGTTTTGTGGTCAGATGGAAGTCGGAAATTAGAAACCGAAACACGTATGGCAGTGGTTTTCAAACCTCAGCATGTCAAAGGATCATCTGGGGAGCTGGCTAAAATGCAGGTTCCTTGGCCCCACTTCTAGAAATTTCTTTGTAAGAGATGGGGCTTAATAACTTCATTTTAGTAATCCCCCGATGTAGTTTTGTTGCAGGGGACCAGAGGGTAGTAGCATCTGGGGGGAGGGGGTAGTACAAGCTGGAGAGAGAACCCAAGGTGAGATCTAGGGAAGCGAAGGGCTCTGGGAAGCTAGGGGGAAGGGCAACAAAGGGGGTGTCAAACTTTAACATTGTTCCTGTATTTTCCATTATAAACTAGGACTATTTACTATAATACCAGGACTACTGAATAGTCTGAAAGCCCTTTGTAGGCTAAACTTGAGAACATGGCTATCATTTTAAACATGATTTCCAGTGGAAAATATGTTTCAAGTTTTAAACAACTAACTCCCATCGGAACTTTTAGGATTCAATTTGTTCCTATATAGGCAACTATCTGTTAACAGTTTCCATGCCATGAGAACCACCCCAACCCTGATATAACAATTTAGAGGTCCTTCAATTTTTCACATTGACTTTGGCTCATTTATCAAAATAGAAAGAAAAAAGATAAACCTAGTTTTGAGGGAAAAGGACAGATATCCACTATTAAATAGAAGATTACATCCAATCTCAAGTTAAAAGAAAAACAAATCAGCTTTTTGTCCTTATGTGCTTTACAAAGAGCTTTGGATTCTTAGCGTTCTGGGGGAGGGATAGCATGAGGAATAGGGGTAGAGCTTAAATGTTCTGTTCAGCATCCTTAGATTTAGTTTTGAATTTGGAACGGTCCCTTAAAATTCTATACATTTCAAATTCAACTACTCTGAAGAATAAATGCTTGAACAAATCTCTTTTGGCAAAGCATGGAGTAGGAAACACTGAAGAGCGCCAATGCTGAGTATGTACACAAATGCGCTGTTGTACATTTATAATTTGAAGATGATGATACGTTGTTTAAAAGGAAGTTCAGATGTGAGTCGGAACCAAGTTTGAAAGCGTTGTCAACAGGAGGTGAGCTGGGTTGGTGGTTGTTTCCATGTCTCTATTGGCTAGGTACAAACAGTGGCGAGATCAAAGAGGCTCCAAATAAATAAATAAGTAAACTCTCTCCTCACATTTTAATTCATTTGCAAAATGAATATAAAAGCCCAAATTAAAAGCCCCAAGAGCTGAGCTGGTTGGTCAGTGTGAGCTGCTAAGGACTGAGGGTGTTCGGACTAGATACGTGATGTTTCCGATTTGAATAATAAAAACCTTGGTTCAAACAGAGTCGTTTGCTGAAGCAGAAGAGGAAGCCTAGTGCCTTGCTTGCCTGGCCCCTCGGTCCCTTGACCACAACGGATTAGACACTTACATCAGTCAGGAGTCTTCAATTCCAAGCAACAAATTGGGCCAGTTTTCCGATTGCTGGGAAAGCTAATGAACTATGCTTCAGAAAAGCCTGGAACCTGGGAAGCTCCAGAGCTGTGGGTAGCCAGAACGCAAGGGCAGTCTCTTCAGGGATTGTCACCGGAACCAGACTTGGTGCTCCTCAGCTCTGGTCGCCTTGCTTGGCTCACATGTCCATCCCTTGATCTAGAGGGGTGGGGACATCTTGAGGTAGCAGAAGAAGGGGGAAGTTGATCACAGGAAACTAAAACATGTGTCCCCTCCAACCCCAGGACCCAGGATTCTAGGACTCCTGTTATTATTACTCTTTCCATTTGCTCTCATCACAAGTAAAAATTTCTGTAACTATGCTTGTGGTGGATGTTAACTAGACTTATTATAGTGGTCATTTTGTAATACACACAAACACTGGATCATTATATTGTATACCTGAAACTTAACATAATGTTGTATGTCAAATAGGTCTCAATAAATAATGAAAAAAAAAAGAAAATGTTTTTTAAAATTAAAAATCTGTACTAAGATACTGATTAAGATGGGAAAAAATTTGACCTGTCTTTCCCCTGCCAAAAAAAGAAAAAGAAAATTTCCTCTTGCAACAGCAAACCAAAGTGGCCCCAGCAAGCTAGCTGCAGGCTCTGTCTGAATTTTCAATTTTAATCTCAGAAAACAGTAGCACCAACATAGAAGTGAAAACGAAATTGGGAGGATAATAGCAATGTCTTTTGCAATTGCTTGTTTATTCAACACGTGTTAAGGGCTCAGATTTTTTGGTCAGATTATCTTGAATTTGTGTGACACTGGGTGCATTTCTTAATCTTCCCAGTTTCCTCATCTGTAAAAATGGGAGCCATAGGGTTTTTATTGGGTTGTTTTATGGGAAATGCTTTTTACAGTGCCTTGCCTTCTTAAACGGGAGTTCTTGTTATCTCAAATGTTAATCATGAATATTTATAGTCACATTTTAACGAGTTCATTTTCATAAGTTCATTAAAGCTTGGAGACAGAATGAACGGATAAATATTCTCGGATTCTTAACAACCAAGCCCAGGGGACTAACAAAGTGAATGGTGGTAATTCACTGAAGCTGCAGATCTGTGTTCTGTGAACCAAAGACACAGTCACTTGTGTCCAGGTACATAGCTGGTATTTATATTTGCCAGTAGCTGGGGCAACGCTGTAAAAAGAATATTACACACGCTTACTTCAAAGATTTACCCTGACTTTTTCTGGAACAGTTTCCTGCCTAGTGACTTCCTCATAATGGCACAGAGTCCGTGTTTCTGTAGGCTTGTGATGTAATCACAATCGGTACATCCTCCACCCTTTGGCAAACAGGAGCAGTTGCTGTGACTCTTGGTTTCATCATCGTGATGACTCAAGTACAGATGAGGTTCAGGCCAGCAGTGTGGACCGGGAATTATGAAACCCAGGCTTCCGGAAGGAACTCACTAAAGGATTTTAAAACAAAGAGGGACTGAAGTCTGGGGAGAGAATTCCACTCACTTAGTTTATCTTAAGCACCTTGTTAGGAATGGGAAATGGGGAAAGGAACTGCTTCTAATGCAGATTTGCAAATTATCCTGGTGTGACCAGAGTTATGTCTGAGAGGGAAAGATTTCTGCCCCTCCATTGACAGAACACACTTCCTTCCTCTGGAGCTTGGGAGCTGCAAATGCCAGAGTTCCAAAACTCGATGCCAATTCTCCAGAACGTCCCCCTGTCTTATTATTTCTAAAACCAATGAACCCAAAGCATTTGTTTACCTTTTGATTCATCACCACACTGCTCACTGGCGCTCTTAGAAGAAAAGGGCGATTCAGTACTTCTAGACTCTACCTGGGGAGACACGTAAACACATGAAATACTAAGACCAAGTAGAAAGCAGTGTGACATGCTCGCTCATTTTTGTGGCTCACAGGCTGGTGGGGCTGGACAGCTTTGTGAACTCGGATGCACAATTGGCAAAACCCCTTGCTCAGCTGGAGGAGATTTCAATCAGCAAGCTTATCTCTGCTTAACGAAACAGCGCCCACATTTGTCACCAGATCATGTTTGAAGGAACAGGCAACTTGTTGAAATCATTTCGGATGCAGGAAATCCTGTGTTTACTACCTAGGAAATACTACATAAAGATTTGGATTTTTCCCCCCTTGTAATGCTCTTTCCAATTGAAATTCAGCAACAGAGCCACTGCTGGTAAGAAGAACATTGGCCAGGAAATGACAATATGGTGATAGCCAATTGTACACAATAGGCCTTACCTCTTTGTTCCCATCCTGGTTCTCAAAATTGCTTGATAGAATCACTTCCTTCGGAGAGTCCAGTCACTCACAGGTTCATGTCTCTTGAGTGCTGATGCCTTTAGAGAGGCATTGAAAGCTCCCTGTAAATGTGTAAAAGGATGGATGAGGCAAATGCCTAGAAAACACTGGACTCATCTGTAAAGATGCTGGGGGATCATGTATAAGTGGGACAGGAAGATTCTCTAGGTCTCAGTTAACCTAAGTCAACTAAATGGGCATGAAGTAGGCCCCTTTTGAAGTCACCAGCTTAAACAATAATATCTCTACTTGTGACTTAAGAGCTTCCTCTAGTCAAAAGATCAGGGGGACAAAATCTGATGGACATTACACAACATGATGAAAATAGGAAGTCATATATTTAAAGGAAAGAGACATCAATAGAAGATGTTGATGGAGCACTAGAAGAAGGGTGAGCAGACGTGGAGCGTCGTTAGAATGTATCCAGCACTGTCCAAGAGTCACCAGTCTTAGAGTATTATTGGCAAGGCTAGAACGGGCAAGATTCCTCCTTCAATTTAACTTAGCTGTGAGATAGACCTGTACTTGTTTTTTTTCCTTTGTTTGATTTTGGTTGTTTTCTCATTTTTAAGTCAAACTTTTAGTTCATTTTTAGTCATTTCTCTTTTTAAGAAATGAAGGCATCAGCAAACATGCCTTTGCCTTTGAGTACAGTTTTTGCTATATTCTGTGTGTAGTGGCTATATTTTTATATGTAATGATGTTATAGTCATAATTTTATAAATAAGACTTGACAGATTTAGCAAATAAAAATAAGATCTCCAGTTAAATTTTTAATTTCAGACAAACATTAAATTTTTAGTGTATGTCCTAAATACTGTACAGAATGTACTTATACTAAAAAAATGATTTATTATCTGAAATTACAAGTTAACTGGGTGTCCTGTATTTTATCTGGCAACCCTTATTATAAATAGATCTTAGATGTAGTTTTGGTTCACTCTGACCCAATATTTTTTGGAGGATGTTCCTCTCAAATGAGTATGATGTTTTTTGCTTAAACTTTTATTGTTAAATTCTATTCTTTTTGTGTATGTGTGGTTCATTTTTGGGAATGTAACCATAGGCAAGTGGGTCCCAACGAGGGACAATTTTACTCCCCAGGGTCACATCTGACAAGGTCTGGAGACATTTCTGGTTGTCAGAACTCTGGGAGGTATGCTAATGGGTAGAGGGCAGTGATGCTGCTTAGTATCCTACAATGCACACAATAGCCCTCACAATAAAGAATTTTATTTAGCATAAAATATAACAGCTACTGTTGAGAAACACTACCATAAACATTTGAAAAGAGGGGTTTATCATTTCAACTGTATCTGTTTAAAATACATCTATTGATCAATTTCATCAATTGCATTATTCACATCAACTCTGTTTGTATATTCGATTTGCCAGAGAAAGAGAGTGATCATTTATTGAGATCCTCCAGTATGTTAGAACTTGTTCCTGGTGCTGCAAATCTTCAGTGAACACCACAAACTTCTCTGACTTTATGGAGCTTTTATTTTACTGGGTTGGGTAAGATGAGGTGACATATTAAACAAATGATACACAAAATATATATAAGTCTTATGAAGAAAATAGAGGAGAGAGTAGGGAAAGGTGCTGGGAAGGGTGTGAGTTGTAGTTGTAAAATGAGTGGCAAGGAAGTCATTACCGAGAAGGTTATGTTGGAAGAAAGGTGGGGAGGAGGTGACAGAGAAAGTGATGTCATAGCTAAGGAAAGAGTGGTTTAGGCAAAGGAAACAGAAATGCGAAGGCTCTGCTGTGGGTCCCTGCTTGGTATGATCAAGGAAGAAGAGGAAGCCAGCGCGGCTGGAGCAAAGGGAGGAAGAGGGAAAGTAGTGAGGATGAGGTCAGAGGGGGAACGGTGCTGGCAAGTGTCCAGATCATTTAGGGTGTAGGAGGCCCTTGTGAGAACTGTCACGTTGACTTCTAAGTGAGATAGAAAGCCTCTGGAGAGTTTAAGTAGAGTGATAAGACTTTACATACATTTTGAAAGCATCACTTTGGCTGTTGTGTTGAAAACAGACCGTGGGGTGTGGGGAAGTGGGGAAAAGGCTGAAGCAGAGACAAGTTGGGAGACCATTGCCATAACCCAGAAGGGAGAGGATGGTGCTGTGTCCGGGATGGTGACAGCGGAGATTGTGAGAACGGATTGAATTCATCAGGCACCCATACACACTGCTGGTGGGAATACAAAACGGTGCCATCCCTACAAGGGGAATTTAGCAATCTTGAACAAAATGACCTACGTGTCTATTCTTTGACCCAACGATCCCACTTCTAGGAATTTAGACTAGAAATATAACTTCAACAATAACAAAGATGCACAAGGTTATTTACTGCAACGTCATATGTAATTGGAGAATACTGGGGTTGGTTGAATAAGCAGTGTTAACTGCACACAATGCAGTAAAAAAAAAAAAAAAGAGTGAGGTTGAAGATCTGTATGAATGGATAGGGAGGGTAATTTCCAGCGGGTAATTTCCAGCAGGTATTATGTGTAAAAGACTCACTGTAAAAAAGCACATGTGGCATGCTATCTTTTGTGTAAAAGAAAAAAAAAAGGGAAAAATAAGTAAACACACATGTATCTGTTTATCATTACAAAAAAAAACAAAGGAAAGGTAAACCAGAAAACACTAAAGTTGGATACCTACAAGGAAGGGTAGGGATAGGGAGTGGGGTAAAAGGATACAGGAGGGTGACACTTCAGTGAATATACCTTTTCATATAGTTTTGGTTTTGAAATTGCTAGTAGCCTACACGTTCAAAAATAAATAAAAATTAAATAAGAATGAGGAGACAAAATCCAAGTAACACTGAAAGAAAATGGGCACAAACGAATCAGAGTGTATTTCAAATGATTACTATAACCATACCAAAGGGAGAGAAAAAAAGAATGAACCCATCCATGTAACTTATGAACACAGTTTTTGGTCGTACATCCTCAGTCTGGAACAGGGTAGGATGTGGGGAGGGGAAGCAGAAGAGGGCAGAATAGATTCTGTATTCTCTAGTAGGTTAGTTTTTTGTCGTGTTATGTAAGAAGCAATTCTGAAACAGACAAACATTGTGTGCCTCTGGATGGGATTCTCTGATAGCGCCTATGCTGCATTCCTGCACACAACGGATAACCTCAACATAACAAAAAAGAAACATCAGACAAACACAATACAAAGGAAGTTCTAGTTAAAAAAGCGGGGGGGGGGGGGCTTGTATTCCTTGTCTTGTGGTACCCCTCCATCTTCAAAGCCAGCAATCACAGTACTCCAACCTCGGCTTCTGTCCTCACATCTCCTTCTCTGTCTCTGAGGTTCCTGCCTCCCTCCTCAAAGGATGCTTGTAATTACACTGGGCCTGCCTGGCTAATCTGGCATAATCTATGTCAAAATCCTTACTTAATCACACCTGCAATGTCTTCTTTGCTGTGTAAGGGGACATGTTCACAGGTTCTGGGAATTAGGACATAGGACATTCTGCCTCCCAGAGGACTACTGTTCAAAACTGTCACTATCCTAGCACACGAAGATCAGAGTTTAAGAGTCTGGAAAATATGACAACTAAAGCACTATCTGATCTTGGACTAGATCCTTTTCTGGAGGGGAGAAAGCCTATCAAGGATATTCATTATTCTATCAACTGACAAAATTGGAACTTGGGTGGTTAGTTAGATGCAAATATCAATATAAAGTCATGAGGTCGGTCAATGTACTGAGGTTCTATACAAGAGGTTTCCTACTCTTAGGAAAGGCACACTGGAATACTCAGGAATTTTAAGGGCCATGATGTAAGCAACTTGCTCTCAAATGGTTCAGAAAAAAACATTATCTGTACGCACACACACAAAGGGAGAACAAGAGAAATGATGAAGCGAACAGGGTAAAACGTTAACAATAAGTGAACCTGAGAAAAGGGCATAAGGTATTACTTGCGCTATTTTAATTTTTGCAATTTTTTTCTAAGTTTGAAATTATTTCCAAGTAAAAACTTTAAAAAAAATCATCTATCCAACCTGTCACTTAGTCCCAAACTTCTGAGTTTACAGGTTTGAAGGTCTCTGAGGATGGGTGAACTCATTATCGCAGGAGGCAGCGGTCTGATGGCCGGCAGCTCAAGGAGTTTGAAAGTTCTCTACAAGATGACCTCTAGGGGAGCCTGGGGGGCTTGGTCAGTTAAGTGACGGACTCTTGATCTCAGCTCAAGTCTTGATCTCAGGGTGGGACGTTCAAGCCCTGCATTGGGCTCCACATTTTTACAAAAAAAAAAAAGATGACCTCAATTTGTTGGTGACTTTCACCGATTGGTTGTAGCCCTGCCAACTGGTGTAGACAGAGTAAGTCTTCTCCCTCTTCAGATACGAGGCCAGCTGTCCTGTCGCCTTAGTAATGGGTTTTGCAGGCTTCAAGTTTCCTGTCAGTGGATGCTTCTGAGTCAGTTTCTAAACCTCCTCACTGGGATGCATTTTCTTTTGTCGGAGTTGCTCTTACAAGGCAGTACTTGTTAGAACGCAGCACTCTGGCAGGGCCCATCCACTCACTTTGATTTGTTCTTCCTCCTCTTCCAACCACACTCCTCCTGGGTTACCACAACCTCTCCAGGGAAAAGCCCCGTTGATGATATACATTGATTTCCTGACTAAATAATGCACGTAAGCGGTGTTGGTGTAGACCCGGTGGGACTCTAGGGATCAGTGTTACCACAGTTACCTGGTAAAACAAAAGGAAGCCCTCACGTGAGCTTCTTCGCTGCTGACATGGAATGCGCCCTCAGCCATTGACCTTCCACCTTTTCCTTCCACGCAGCCAGGGCAGAGGCTCTGCTTTCGGCTGTGGCTGGGGAACCGTGCAATTAGGAGAAGTGGGTTTAATTTTAGCGAGGGAGTTGGCTGCCGCGAATCCCTAGCACCGAGGGACTTTGAGCCTGAGGCAGGACTACAACATCCTGCAGTGGAACTTTTGGAACTTCCCAAAAAAGGTGTTTGGGAGACGTGCCTAGGGTTACAGCTCACATCTGATGGCAACAGACAAACTCTGGAAGTGAGTTCTTAGGTCCTGGTGTTGCTCAGAAATCAGTGCAAGGGTACTTGGCAGTCGTCTTCCGCGGGGAATCCTTTAATGACTATAGGTAGTTTCAGGATTGTTCAGGCTCACCTTTGCCACATTCTTGTGGGAAAGTCCATGATGAGGGTCACCTTTGGCATGTTCTTTTGAAAGAAAGTCAATGCTAATTGCCCTCGAAGCATCATTTCCCCAGGTCATGTAAGAGAATCTCCTTTCCTACGTGCATTAATCCTTTAGCAGGGACCCCACTCCCAGCAACGCCTCTAGCAGACGTTAGAAGTCCAACCTTTTAGTGTGAACTCACCAGCCATAAAAATGTCAGGTCACTAAACAGCTGTTGCTTTTCAGGGTGAAATATCTCACATTCAAGGCAGTAGGAGAGCTGTTTTCTGCAAAAGGCGTTTTAAGAGAATTCTTAATAATGAAGTCTTTATTATGGTGGAGGTTTGAGGGAAGAAAAGACCGAGAGAAAAAGGACAGGCTCTTCCTGTGAGCCTTCAGATGACAGTCAACTTGCAGAAACTCAAACTGGAAATCCTAAAGGCTTATAATCTGAACTGCCTAAGTGTGAATTAGATTACTAGTGATTTTCTGACCCCCCACCTCCACTCCCCTGCTTTCTAAAGAGTTAAGGAATGGACAGCAAGATCCTTTGGGTGTAAGAGTTAATCAGGAGGTTTTAGAGACAGGGCTGAAGTCTCAAAGGGTAGTGGTCTGAATGGAAGTCCAAGGAAGTGTGAGAAGCTACCCTGTTGGGCTTTACACACAGGGTGATACACACGGATGTGAATGAACTGGGGAAGTCAAAGGGCACAATAAATCATCAAAGGGAGTTTAGCTAAGAGGAGTATGTAAAAGGGAGTAAGGCAACTTGACTTGATTTGTTGGGAAGTGTCTTGGCCATCCACACACGGGCTTTTCTCTTTTTAAGCAGCTGGTGGAGACACTTCCTTCTCTCCCCTGTGCCCGTCTTCCTGAGTTGCTGCTCAGCATTACAATCACTTCCTCTCTGGGCACCATCCCAGGAAAGTCAGGGCAGTTCCTCTACACCGGAGGTGGGGGTAGGAGAATGGGGTGAGGACACTAACAAGAGATGCTCACCATCCCATGGCGGGGGACTGCAGGTTCCTTTGCCATAGCAATGTCCCCACATGACCATAATGGGTATAAATGAAATGGGAGATGGTACCGAAGACCAATATAGAACTGTTTCTTCCTCCTTCCAGTAGAAGAAACTGTAGGCATAGAAGCATAAAAAACAAATACTTTATGTAAATGACATGAGAAAATTATACTTGGGGACCTCTCTTTTTCCCATGGGGGAAAACTGTATCAAGGTTTGATAAAAATAAGGATCTCCTTTGTCAAAAACCCTTAGTGTGCAATCCTATGTTCATGTTGTTTGTTTGACACCATGGAAACATAGTTGATTGCAGTAGACAAAAGTATGTCAGGGAAAAGACCAAAGGTTAGATCCAGGTTTTCCCCCCAAGACCAGTGAAAAATAATTCTGATTGGTCTTTGCTATGAAAAACATGAAAATCCTTATAAACAGGAAACTCCTTCCTCCAGGGGTTCCAAACTTTCTCCAAGATAAAGAACTATAGATTTTAAGCCATCTCTTAATGGTAGACTCACCAGGTTTTTAGACTTCAGTAGAGTTCATATTAACAGGGGCACACGGATATAGAGACAAACCAACATATACACCACTTTGAAAAAATGGGCACCTGGCCCAACATAGTGATGGTCTATAAATGACTTGGATGCAAAAAACCCTAGAACCCTGACTTTAGATCTACACACAGTCCAGTGGTTCTTGAAGCTAGCTAGTGATCTGGAACTGAATGGTATCAAGTAGCTGTTAAACCTTGGGAGTTCTTATTTTAGGTTTCCTCTGTTGGTAGGAAACAGCTGACATTATTAAAAAAAAAAAAAAAAACCTACTCAGAAAACTCAGAACTTGATCTTTTGAATAACTGCGTCTAAACTAGTTTAATAAAGATTAACCTTTTGCTTCACATAAACCCATGTTAGGTTACAGAAAAGGAGCAAAGTCCTGGAGGGTTCAAGTAGCTTCGTCCCTTTAACAGAAGTACATTTTCCCCCAGCAATGATTTTTTTAGGAGAAATTGAAGACGTAAAAGGAAATGTAATGATCTGAAAGTTTCATATTTTTCTCTCTCAATACTCCATGAACAATTGAGGGTCTAGGTGGTTTTGTACACAGCTCCACACCCAAATGTACAAATTGGTAATTGTACGTTCAGTTTATGGGATGGAATAAAAAAACTGTCTACCATGCAGAAAGCTCTCTCCCATCTGAATGCCCTGCATAAGAGAAAAGTAGTCGTCTTTGGATACCAAGCAGTACCCACGGACTAGATGAAATACAAGATAGTTGGCAATTTTAAGACCATCATGAGTCCATTCCAAAGATCAGAAGCGCTTAGGTCCTCTATCAACCACCAGGACAATTTGTTTTTAGCTTGACTTCAAATTGGGTTGAGGATGGCCAGGCAGCCAAAGCAACGTGGGGCCAAGAAAAAGCCCCAATTTTCAGAGGATATAATACACATCCCTTGTTCTGTACAGGTGATACTTCTCATCTTGACCTATATCATAAATTAATTTTAAAAAAGGAAATGCTTCAAAATGAAAACAATTTTGATTCTCGAGACCAGACATTCTTTTCTTATCACCAGTTGAATAATTTCACCAGTAGCCATGCTGAGAAACTGTAACTCTATGGAGTCATACAAAGAGGTTATAGAAAAGTGACAGAAAGAGGTAGCATGTATCAGTCTGTGAACATACTGAATGCTACCATAGCAAAAAACTGTACAATTCTAGGTCCAGTATGTACAAGCTAAAAAATATGTATATGTTCTACTTAGCAAACAATTGTCAATATTTAATAGTGCAAAGTACAAAGAAGTTTGATAATGCTGTTTTAATAACTCACAGAGAGCATATACATACACCCAATGAATTCATCTCTTTATTGCATATTGCTTTTTTAAAAAAAAGTACAATCTCATAGCACATACAACATTTTTTTTCTTGGTACTATAACAACAGTCTTGCACCTAAAGACTAAGAGGTTCCAACTACTAAGCTAATAAGATACAAGACATATAATTAAGTTTACAAATTATAATGCTTTCTTTTTGGCATTAATTTAAAAAAACAAACAAAAAACTTTAAAATACACACCCAAGAGAGAAAAGTGGCTACTTACACCAGCACCAATCTAAAAAGTAGATTTTTTTTTTTCAACAATGGCACATGGAATTACCTGCACAAAGCTTTTGGGGAAAGAAACCAAAAATGGATATGGTAAGGCCTACCAGGATGGCCGTATCAAAATGAGGATGATTACAAAGGGCAAGAGGGACACAATACACGGGCTTGCTCCTTTATGTGACACTCCATCCACTTGTCCATTCCTTAAACTGTAAAACAAAGCCATTTTCAAAATACAGTTCCAAAATTGAGCCAGACCAAATTTCTCTTGCTATAAATAGAAAAGAAGATAGAGGCACTTTTGTTAAGGAATAGACACATCCACCATCATCTCCCATTCCTAATCTTCAAGCCTTTTGGAGCAAAGTCTCTGCACCTTTAACCCGGTGCATTTGCAGACCTTGGATACTAGGGGCTGGGGAGCACAACCTCTGCTGTGAGTTTATGACCGCCTTATTAGCTAGAGTCATTTACTTCCATAAAATGGGTAGAAAGTCTCTAAGCTTGCAATGAGGGGGGAAAAAAATGTAAAACCACTGCTCTTGACAACTCTTAGAGCACTATTTCACAGCTTTCACATAGTGCAGAGACCTTGCCATCTGCACTAAGCATTATAGTTTATACAGATCATTTTTAAATAGCATGATTCCTGTACAGCGCATATTGGTATTCTATTCACCCCTTTATCCCCATTAGAACATAAGCTCCTTGGGGGCAGGGACTTTGTCTTGCTTATTACTGTAGCCCTACTAAGCCTGGCACATAGTAGGTGTTTAATAAATATTTGTTAATTGACTGAAAGACTCAATTTAGTGAGTAAATAATGTTCTAGTGCAACAGGACAAACTACTCTCTCCACAGGAAACCCAACCACAACAGGATTGATAGAAAGAAAAGAGAGAATCTTAGCCCCCCTCCCCCACTACAAATAAATAAAGCAAAGCCAAAAAAAAAAAAAAAAAGTAACAGTCCTCTTTATATATAATTTAAGGATATTAAGAGTTGGTAGGTTAATGGTAAGCATCTATATTTTATTTTCTAATGTTCATTGTTTTTATTCATTTCTCCCTGAGAGCTTTATCTTTTGGACTGAAATTTTACAGGTAGCTTTATTGACACACAATTTAAAATGACAACATATAAACAACAAACCACTTCAAACATACTTAGAGATAAATAGATCTTGGCATCTCTGTTAGTGTTGTTGACATTCTGTGCATTCACTAAATGTCCTTTAGTCCAGACCCATATAGACAGAAGATGCAGCTTGTCCTACAAAATAGGAAAAAAAAAAAAAAAAAAAGAAAAGAAAAGAAAAAAAAGGCACCCCATAAAAAATTTTAAATAATTTTTATCCCTTCAGAGAATCCCTCCTTTTAGGTCTGGGTGGGAAATTTTTATTTTTAAAGTTTATATATCTCTATTGTTATAACAACAAGCACATTCTGGCAACCTTGTTCTTTAACAAGAGCATGAATTGCATTTAGATAAATAGTGTTCTTTTCAAAAGCAATGTAAAGAAATCTTCAAGAGCGCTTGGCAGAGAACTCGATGAAATTAGGGGAAAAAAATTGATGCCCACATTTTAAATATATAAAAAAAAAAGTCTGATTGACATTCTACATAATTCAGATTGTGTGCAAGATGTTCTCAATAAACATTTACAGACTGCACCCCCACACCAGTGTCGGAAATCCTAAGCTGGTCCTATCAGTCACTGATGGGCTACACCAGTGTCACATCGTCAACTACCAAAAACCATTTTAAATCTATATTTTTCCAACACCATTTTCACCACTGAAAATAATTTCAAAGTATACCAAGCTTGGAAACCATAAAATATTTCTCAAGCCTTTTTTTTTTTTTTTTTGCTTTTGTTTTTCCTTTTTACTCTAGGGAATGTCTCTGTCATCTCTTTCAGGAGATAGCATTGTGCTTCTGAATAGCCGTGGTGTTCAGGGGAAGAAAATGAGCCATACTCATTATGAATGCATACACAAAGGGTTTCTGAGCACATACATTAACATAATTTTTTTTTTTTAACCATACATATAGGTCTCCAGACAACACTCAGACTTCTATATACATTTTTTTAATATATATGTACACATACATTTACATACACATACATTCACGCATTCACTCACAGATGAAGGAAGAAATTGCCACTGTTTGGATTGCAAGGCAGTGTAATGAAAAGTTCTAGTCACTTCAAAGGGCTGCTAATGAGCGTTCTAAAAAAGTATCCAAGGAAAATTAGAAATTAAGTTTTGTGACTGGTCTCTCTCGGCTGCTGTCTGTCATCTGGTTGGTAATACGCTTGCGATTCCGTTTCAGTTTAGAAAGGTCTTTGTCAAATACTTCTCCTGAGCGTAGAGCTGAAACCAGGTCATCGAACTCTCCACCCTCTTCACTATTCTCTTTTGCTTTCCTCATTTTACGTTCCCTTTCACGTTGTTCTTTGAGCTGCAAATAGAAAGCATCCTTTTACAGAAGTGCCAAAGTGTTGTTTTGTTTTCAGTGGAGATGAAGTCTTTGAAGTATGGCCATACTCCAGTCACATCAACCCATGTGCATCCAATAGCTGCTAAGCCACTTGGACCTCACAAGAGAGGGGGAACTGGGACTTCAGGTCTTATTGTAGAAGCAATGAATAATGAAGAAAGATGACCACTACTTTGTGATTAGACACTCACCATCTAGAATCTAGGTAAACCTCATGATATTCTAGTTAAAACAAGAGCAATCGAGGCAATTCCTGTTGCTACAATGGAACCAGGAAGTTATCACTGAACAGACCCCAAATATTGGTTTCTTTGATGGTACAGACAGACTAAAGCAAATGCTCATCGGGCCACTCTCCTCACATCACAGGCTCAGCTTCTATCTCCTGTGGATGCCTGGAGCCTGCTACACACGAGTTTATGGAAAGCCGAATTATACACGTACATTATAGAAAATTTAGATAATTCATATAAACAAGAGTGGGAAAATCATCGTTAATCCTACTGTTAAGAGATAACCATTGTGAACGTGCTGGGGGTATACCCCACCACTATCATTTTCCTTATTAACACTTACCTTACCAAAAAAAAAAAAAAAAAAAGATTTCACATAGAAATAATTTTGTTAGCTTTCTTTTATTACTAAATATTCTTTGAAAACATGACTTTAAAGGACTGAATAAATATTCCATTATGTAGCTATTGTACCATTTGAAGCTAATGCCTGGTTGGTAAATGTTCAGGTCGTTTCCATGTGAGGGCTATTACAAAGACCGCTGTTCTCTTTGGGCAAACTTATGATTATTTCTTTAGAATAACTTCTAAGAAATGAAACTCCAGGTCAGAGGATGTAGAAATATATCTTTTCAGGCTTTGGATATACACTGCCAGATTGCCCAAGAGAAACTTACACTGATTTAAACTCCGAGCATCATTCTAGAGAGCACCTCGATGCCCTCCTTCCTGCAGGCACATCACAGCTCCGTCTACACACCAAGGAGAGCACCTCGATGCCCTCCTTCCTGCAGCACATCACAGCTCCGTCTACACACCAAGGAGAGCACCTCGATGCCCTCCTTCCTGCAGGCACATCACAGCTCCGTCTACACACCAAGGAGAGGCAGCACTGGTACACGGTACTTCCAGGAGATGGAAACGGCTGACGCCCTCATTCTCTTACCTGGGCTTCCATGCGAGCACGGCGTTCCTCCTCCTCCTTCTTCTTTCTCATGTTTTCGTTCTCTTGTTTGGCTTCTGACACGGCTTGAAGAAACTGATCAAAAATGCCGAAGAACTCATCCGGCTGGATTTTGCTAGCCTCTTCCCCAAAGTGTTTCACTGCTTTAGTAAACTGGGGGGAAAAAAGTGAGTTTTAAGAAGTTCAGGGTTCCAAGGGAATTCTGTGATCAAACAGAAATCTCTCTAGAAGTAGTGAAGCTCAAGAAGAGTCAAATATAACTTGCTGGATTTTAGTGAGCCTGTATTTATCTTTGGCTGCTGAACAGGCCCATCAATCACCACTAAAGTAAAAAATTTAATACTCCTCGACTTTTGAAACCATTTATTCTTTTCCACCTCATTTCAGCTTAACACCATTGATGACCTACTCTGACTTTTTATTAACTAAACAGTAGTAAAAACAAGAAAGCAAAATATCATAGGGCAGAGCACTCAAGACATAAAACTAATAGCAAACTCGGCAGGGGTAGGGAAACTTGGACTTTTAACTTTTCTTTGAAGTAGTTTAATATCATTTATTGGTGCCATATGGTTAATATCAAAAGCAAATGGGATCCAGTGCTTCTTAGCTGCTTTTCCTAATCCTAAGTAATGCTAGTATTGTGATATTTCCTGGGCCTCAGCTAGAAAACAGTCACGGACTATGGAATCATTAATGCAACCCTGAATTTATGACTGAGAATACAATTTTATTCCAAATCCTTTGTTAAGAGAGAACCCTTCTCGGTACAAATCCTCTCAAAACAGCTAAAATGCAAAATATTAAGGGAGAATTTAAAAAAAATTAATACAAATATATGTATATTGTAACAGAATAGTTATTTCCAGTCTCCTCGGTTTTTCTTTTTTCCTTTGGATTGGTGAATGTATCCGTTTATTTAATATATTAATTCTTTAAATTGAAGTATAATTAACATACAGTGTTACATCAGTTTCAGGTGTACAACACAATGAATCAACAATTCTATACAGTACACAGTGCTCACCAGGAAAAGTGTAGTCCCCATCTGTCACCGAATGTTACTACACTATTCCTGACTATATTCCCTATGCTGTACTCTTCTAGTTTTAGTTCTCCTGGTAGTTATCTTCATAACTCAAGATCGCATGCTTTTAGGAGTCTTAGTGGTATCATGACTAACCAAATAATGTTCAATGCCAGTCATAATGTTTGTTAGAATTTTTCTTCCCTCTGTAAGGATCTAATGCTGTTACTCTTAAGCTGCTAAGGAAGGTGTTTCCAGCTTCAGAGTCAAATGAATTCTCATTCCCTATGCCTAATCAACAACTTAACATTTTCCAGATCTTTAATTCTCTTCATTTAGACTATGAAGTGTTTGTGCAGTGCCCCCAACCCAAGATTTCCTAATTGCTTTTATTTTTCTTGCACTACTTGCCTTTATTATATTTTTTTCTGATATTTCAGTAATACTATCTCCCTCTAGTAAATGTTTTCAGCATTTATTCTATTTTTTCGCCCTAGTTTTACTGAAATATAATGGACATACAGCACTGTATAAAATTAAGGTGCACAGCATAATGTCTTGACTTCAATATATTGTGAAATGATTACCAAAGTTTAGTTAACATCCAACACCCCATACAGATACACACAAAAGGGTCTACTCTCCTAATAACTTTCAAACATAGCATGCAGCAGTGTTAACTACAATCATCACGTTGTACATTACAACCCCTATACTTATCTATCTTATAACTGGAAGTTTGTACTTTTTGACTATCTTCCTCCAATTCCCCCTCAATATTTATTCTGAGATAAAACAATTACAAAGTTATATGTGTGTGTGTATGACATCTTATAGTTGTCATGTCATATCTTTAAATTTATAATAAAAATGTTCTTTTGCCGTTTCTCTCTTCACTGAGGAGCTGTTCTCAATGTTTTACTTATTTGGAAATATTCTATTGGAAACCAGAGTTCTTTAGGGACAAATACATTGTTCACATGCCACATGCAAAGCTCTAGCTTGCCTTCATGGCTTTATAAGCTAATTTCTAAAAGTTCTGGTATGAACAAAATGGCATTAGACGGCCTACAACTGAGTCTCTAAAACATTCAAGTTCATGCACTCCAAGCCATCCTGAATGATCTTTTTATCTAGGAATTCTAGTGATGATGAAGTCATGTATATTTTAGTCTTAGAAATCTGAAGAAAACTAGTCCCAGACTAAAAGTTCCCACACTAAAATTAAAAAAAAAAAAATAGTAGGTTGTGCGTAAGCGTGTGTTTTTACATCAAAAATCAACTGTAGGGTGGATTCTTATAAAAATGTTTGAGCCCTCAAGGCAGTAGATTCTGTACCGCCTGGTTTGGGAGGTGGAGTCCCCTCCTTTACAGATCTGTCATCCGAAGTGGTGAGGCACACCTCAGAGACGGGTGGGGGACGGGGGGATGGCAGTGGAGGTTGCTGACATCAATCGTGGGACAGCAGAAGCTGGACTTTTAACAGCAGTCCTCTGACCACACATTATCTTTCCATTTATTTGATCATGTTGGAGGCGGGGTTTATGGTTGAGACTAGCTAATGTATCCTAATACAGTCTTCTTCTGAACTGTAAGCAGTTGTGTATGTACACTCTACATAAACAATCATCCATTTCTATTACTAAACAGATGATTACAGGGAAATGACATCCATTACTCAAGTTTCAAAGGAAAGTTAAAGCTAAAGACTGTTGTGGCAACTGAGAGATGAGCATTGTGGAAGAGCTCGACAGGTTGGGGTAGGGGCTTAAGATCACTTATTAACAATGAGAAGGCGGGGTAAGAGAAAGTGAGCGAATGTGTACATGCACATGTATATAAATGTGTATGTATTTTGGAAGAGGAAATAGTGGGGAGGGGGAGGAGCTAAGGTCCTAGTTATTGCCAATGAAAACTTTTCCTTTAGAGGAAAACAAAATTTTGAAATAGCAAAAATCATATAAAGTGCTGTATTATTAAAACATATGCCTCTTGCCATGAGGCTGTGAATTAAAGTGTATTTCCTGCCATGAGAGACTATGGACTCTGAGAAACAAACAGAGGGTTCTAGAGGGGAGGGGGGTGGGGGGATGGGTTAGCCTGGTGATGGGTATTAAAGAGGGCACATATTGAATGGAGCACTGGGTGTTATATGCAAACGATGAATCATGGAACACTACATCAAAAACTAATGATGTAATGTACGGTGATTAACATAACATTAAAAAAAAAAACTGTATCTCCTTTAATAAGTTCTGCTGGAGATTTTAAGAGGGAATCTCCTGCCCTAAGTCTCTATCTCGGGAGAGCATATAACTTACAGGTACTGGGACACGTGGCCTTGATCACACCTAGCTCACATTTTATCCTGCCTCTGGTCTTCGTAATCTACTCTTCTGGTTCCCAGAGGTAACTTTAACCCAAAATCAACCATGAGAAAATTGCAAAATCTTTACTGGTCTTACACCATCCAGATACTCTGAGGTCTTGCTAACCTAAAGGCGACACAAGCCAGTCAGACAAAAAGGGTGTATTTCAATTGATCACAGCCCCGGATATGAAAATGCTGAACATCTGCAGGTATCAGCCCTGTCAAACAACACTCAGTACGCAAGGGGAGACTTACCAGGTCTTTAGCTTCTGCTAGAAGGTCTTCCACATCAGAGAAGCTGAAGCTGGCCACCGTGATGAACTGGCTGACAACAGACACAAACTTGTCTCCGGGTTGTGGGGGCTGAGACTTTTGATATTCCAGCTCCTTAAACACAGGAAGTGGATAACGTCAAGGAAGCCTGCAAATGCGGACTCACCTTGTCTGATTTTCCATATACCTCGAATTTAATAAGTCGTAATGGCGAACACATCAAAACCTACTCTAAAACACTTTGTGATACCCTAGGTCCCCCGGCCCTTCTGTCTACCATGCCAGAGCCATGCCCACGTGCACCCACGTATTTGCAAACAGCAATTTAGCCAATTATCTGAGTACTTTAACAGTGTGATTTCTTATACTAGCTTTAGGACGTAAGTAGATTAGCATTTAGATAATTAATAGAAGCTAAATAAGGAGAGCAAATTGGATTCCAAAGGTGTGTGACTGAAAGCAAGGTAGTTTGATTATTGATATTCTGTGCTCAGAATTCTGGTAATTCTGGTTCCTTGATTTTTCCTTCTTTCCCTCCTGCCAAGTCTAATGACTTTCTTCTCCATGCGGATATCTGGGTCAGTGGAATTTCAACTGTAGTGTTTGGCACCATAATCATTTACCATTTTTCTTCTTGTCTATACTATTTTGTTTTTGTGAACAGACAGGTAGAAGTATCAGTGTCTTATTAATTACCCATATTCTCCATTACCAGGGTGATGAACACACAGATGATTCAAATCTAATTTTAGTAATTAATTTCAACCATTGCCAGATGCACTTTCTTAATCCCACCCTCTGTGAGTGAGGGATTATTGTCCTCATTGTACAGACACATAAATTGAGGTTTAGAGGGATTAAATTCTTAGCTCAAAGCCAAAGCTTAGCTCAAAGCTGATAGGTGAAAGAGCTAGAATTTGAACTCAGGTCTGTCTGACTCCATAGTCTCAGCAATAGCTATGCTGGGCACCAACTAACTTAACCTGCACCTATTTTCTTCCATAACTGCCTTGGCAGAGGCACTAACAAGCAGGAGTGGAGAGGTCACAGGCTACGGGTTCTGATTCAGCTCCACCACTGATTTGGTTCTTATCCGTGACAAGTGGCCTGGGCCTCAGTTTCTTCACTTGTAAAAAAAGCAGGCAATATCCACATCACCATGAGAATCGAAGAAATAACACAAGTGGAAAGTTATAAAATATAGAACTTGCTCTGGTTGGAATAAATTGCCACAATTCTAGCGCTTTGGCCTTGAAAGTGAGCATGTATGTATGTGAGGCACAGAGATATAAAATTTTAAAGTGTTTCATTCATGTATAATCTCATTTCATTCAAATTAAGAACTCCATCTTTGGTATCTTCAAACAATATAATCCATTTGTGTCAAGCACAATTAGGATTCATGAATATTTAGACAGGCCAAGGTCTGCCTCCCATTATTTCCTTCGGGTGCTACATCTTGACATGCATGCTCGGGGAAGGGAAGGTTTCTGTAGCCCCTTTCCTATGAAAAATATGTTACAGTGTACATGACCCAGGTGCTGGAGAGATTTCAGCACAACTACTTTTAATAGACCCCAAACCCAAAACTTCCTCCCCACCAGGACCCCTCCCCATGCCTTGCTCTGAACTAGCTTAGATGCAAAGGTCAGAGCATCCATGACCAGGCTTTAGGGCTGTTGTAACTGCCACACTAGTCTCAAGAAAGCCTTCCACTGGGAGGAAATGGGAACCAAGAGAAGGCTATAAAACAAGTCTCATCCCAAACTGCCCTTAACCAGTTGGGCCTCTGAAATCTGAGAAGCACCATCCTACTTGCTGCTCACTCAGTGTCTTGGCCTACTGGGGTTGGCAGAAAAAGACTTCATTCAGTTCATCTCCTTTACTTTTGAAAGAGCATTCCCGACCGCCAAAAAAGGAAAAAAAAAAAAAAACCAAACAAACAAAACCTTACATGCTCCCTATTAAAAACAAACAGAAAAAGATTAGACATTGTGACTTTAACTTTTATTATAGAGTTCTGTCTTTAATGACGTCAACTGCTTTCAATGGCATAGTTTTACTATTAAAAAAAAAAAAGGAGGAGGGTCCTCATGGCATTGCTGATAAATGATCTGAAAGATACGTAAGAGAAGGGCACCCTTCCAAGCTGCCTGCAGAGCAGTGTCCTTTGTCTAGTGCCAGGCCAGAGCTAGGACCACTCTCCTGAGCAGGTTCCTTGTCCTGACCTGCCTCCTGGCTCGAGGCAGCACTGGGTGGTACCCACGTGGTGCTCGGCCGCGGGGGCCATGTGTAAGCCCACTGACTCCTCTGCCTCCAGCGGCGTGGCCTGCTCTCCTTCCACAGAGGTCTGGCCCTGGGACAACCTCGCTCCTGTGTACCTGAGTTCACCCCACCCTCCTCCTAAGTCACAGCTCAAAGTTCATCTCCTCCAGAAGAGAAGCTTCCTCTAATAAATGCCAATCATTCCACAAGCTTTGGACTAACCTAAATCCACCCTTCTTCCTCAAGGCATCTTTGTAATCACTGTGCTTATCTGGATGTGTTCTCAAGAGCAGACCTACTGCTCTCAGCCATTGCAACACCTGGAGGGCAAGGACTCTGAATCATCATGACCTCTGGCCTTGAGAATGGACCGTACACCCAAATGTCTGTCTGTCTGTTCAATAAATACTCCCCAAAGGACCAACTCCGAGACAACAGAGGTCTTCCACTGCTCTTCTGAGAAAGAACATCACTTATTAATAGAACGTGGACACAGAGAGGATCCTTGAAGATTATCTAGCCCAACCTGCTTTAATGAGCCCTTCCTTACAGGTAGGAAACTGGTGCAATCTTAGGTCTAGCTCCCCGGTTCCTGCTCCCGCGATACCCCCAAGACGTCCTAGAGCTGAGTCACCAGGGTGACACAACCTGCCTTTGCTTCTTCACTGCTCTTCTTTTCTTACTTCGTTATTTCTTTAATCAATAAATGTTTCTCCTGGGCATACCACCATGCTGGACATCATCAGCACTAGGGGTAGTGAAGAGACTGGGGCTAAGAAAAAGAAACACATACTCACCATCTCTACTGCTTTCAGGCCACTTCTCAGGGTGCTTATTTCTTTGTCCAGCTCAGTCATGCTGTTGTAAATAGTAACAGTTTAGTAACCAACATGTGACTTAAATGTATTAAATAGATGATGGGTTTACATATCTCCTGCTTGGAAGTCCCCACTAGTTTATTTTAAATGTTTAAAATTCCCTTCCATGCTCCGATCTCACAGAAAGATAACATTTTAAACTTAGGGAATTTAGATATGGAATTATGGTTTCTGTTTCCCACAGTCAGCAGGTATATTTTATAGATTAAAAATAGCAAAATAGAAATGTCTCCCATCTGTACAAAAATACTTCAGGTTTCAATCTCACGAAAATCTGACTTAAGCAAATTATTATACGTGGAAATAAGTTTTTTGCAATTCACGGCTCCCTTCGAACAAGTAAAAGAAACTCTTATCCACAATCATGCTCATATTGTACTCTTCATAATAACTGCATTGCTCTTCACTGAAGTTCTGGTCATGTGAATATTATAAGGTGATGGCTTAAATTTATTTTTATTTTAAAGGATTTATTTTTAAGTAATCTCTACACCCAACATGGGGCTTAAACTCAACCCCAAGATCAAGAGTGGCATGCTCTATTGCCTGAGCTGGCAGATACCCTGGTGATGGCTTAAATTTCAATCAACAATATTTCTTAAAGTTGTACTAACTAGATTTCACTGTCTTTTTGTATAGAGAAAGTTTCCTGGGCTTCTCCTATAAAACTTTCCATTTGATGGCTTTTAAACATCAGAGATTATTAACATAATCCTCTCAGATAATTCAGATGTAAACAAATTCACCAATATTTCAGTTAACTTTTGAATTTCATGTCTCACATTTCTATAAATTCTACAAAAAGAGGGAAAAATTAGCCTGCTCATCAACATACTTTTCAAAATCACTGCAAAAAGATGCAGTTTTAAATACACACATACACACACACACACACACACATTTTTAAAGGGCCAAAAGGAGGAGGGAAGAACAACAAGGAAAATTGCCTGCTCTTCAGTCTCTGAAAAGTGGTGTGAAGTCTTGTGGTGAAAGTTTGGCAACTTTCCATTTTATTTTTAGTTTCTTCATTTGCATAAAGACTGCTTTCCATTAAAAGGTTGCCTTGGTTTCTGAGAGTGTGTGCACATGTGAAAATTACTAGCAACGTCCTGACATTTAAGTTCTATTTGCTTAGCTATGTATCCTCGTTGACTAAGGGTGCTCCTACCTGTATTTAATAGAACTACCTTTCAAAAGTACTAGGGAAACCACATTCCTTTCTTATACTCTTAATAACTCAGAAAATTAGGTTTTCTGGAAGTTAAAAATTACATGCAGGAGTAGTCCAAAAGAGCTAGAAAACATATATATTCAAAACCATGTAACATATTTCAGTGACTTGGATAGGATTCAAACTTTACTTCATATGCTATTCGGGGGAAAGCAAACAGAAGGACCCTCTTCATGCAATGCCAGCTAACTACCTCAGTGGCTAAAGCACAGTTCAAGTGATTTTAAAAAAACTAAAACAATTCCCTGTAAGTACTTACTTTACTTTTGCTGCTTGAGGAATGTCCCGCAGTTCTTCATTTAGATTGAGGACCTTGGGGTATTTATTTTCCACAATAGTTATGAGATAGTGCAAAAGTGTGATGTTCCTACAATTAAAAAATGGAAAAAGTATTAAACATGGTTAATATCTGTATACGATATGCATATTCAAGTGGCTGAACCTGCAAGAATGCTATATTCCTGCATTCACTTCAAAATTTGGAGATTCCTCCAAGGCAGGGATTCTCAAGAGAAGGGAATAGGGGACAGCCTACATGAGATTTACATAACCATATGACAAAAGGAAGCATATATCTTCAAAAGCAAAGGGGTCAAGATTTACTACTTTGCCTCATAACAAGCATCCTTCAAAATCTGGATGATGGAAATGAAGTGGAACCCCTGCCAGTGGGGACATACCTACCAAAGACAAGGTGTGCCCTGAGGCTCACAATAAGGATGGGGGGGGATGGGGACTGAGGGATGCTTAATTCACTAAAAAGGACAGCTATTTTTCAAATCTAAAAGTACAGAGCAGCAACTCACTGATAAGAGTTTATTGATAATTCTCATTTAAGCTTTTTCAACTCTGATAACTTTTCCCCCTCTGACTCATTTATTTTGCTAGCTTTCGTCCCCTCGGACTCATCTGTTTTGCGGTTGTAGCAAAGGGTGGTCAAAAAGTTAGGAGGTCCCCTGCTGTAGGGCTGGGCCTGGAAGTGGGCCAGGACTGTGCCATCATGACTATGACATCCTTGCAGCCAAGAATCCACTTCCTAATTTTAGCAACACTTCAGCTCCTAACTGTATAACCCAGCTCCCTCTTTGGTGGTGACAGAACTGAACCCTGACTGACCTGGTCTGAAAAAGTGGATGCCTGATCACATTGTCTGTTAGGCCAAGCTGTGGTAGTCCGGTCCCGTTGTCCCTGACTCCAGGGCACATTACAGTCACCTGGACCCCAGATGCCTGGGCCAACCCAAGATTCATTTCATTGGAATGGGGGTGGGGCTAGGCACGAGTGTTTTTAAAAACTCCCCAGTAATTCTAAGAGCCAGGATCAAGAACCACTAGTCTACTGAAAGTTACCATAATCAAGAGGATGTAAATGTATTTCTTTAAAGACATGTTCATAATTTTTAGGCAGTTTGCTAATTTACGAGGCTGTCACAACAGCCACACCCACCCCCAACTAAAGTGAAGCAGAGTTGTCAAATAATTTCCTTTCCCATAATAATGAAATGGTTTTCATTTCTGGTTGCCCCTGCATCTTCACAGAAGTCAATGTGATCCCATTCCTCTGAGTCAACTGGTGCACGTGTGAAAAAATTTTTTCCTTCCTTTTTCTTGCTTTCAAGAAGTAATTAGAAAACAATAGCTCAGACAAGTAAAGCAGTGGCTAATGATTCTGGCCATTTACTTTGCAGATATTGAGCTGTTATCCTTCCATTCCAATGTTGCTGTTCACAGAATCTGAGTGTCGGCCCAAGTGCCTCCTGCAGAAGGGACCAAATCCCAGCTACCATTATGAGAAAGGGTAGAGCCATTTCTCTTCATTCTTTCACAGAGATGCTTTGTTATTTAGAGAAACTAAATTTAATTAACCACATATACTTTTCTTAGTGTAGAAAGACTTCATACTAGATCAGAACATTCACATTTATTTGCTATCCAAATAACACCTCATTTGACTGAATATAAATTCCTGAAGAATGAAAACAGCCACACATTTGATTATTTGCTGGTATTACCAGAAACAAGCATTTAAAGCAGAGTGAATGTACCCTGCACTGCTAACTGTTCCACTCTCATACAGTCTGATTAGATTCAACTGAGCATTTACTGAGTGACTGCTTATAAACAAGGCACTCTGCTAGGCACTATGGGTTTATAAGACACTGGTACTATTTCTAGGGACCAAATATTCACAGGAAGAAGAGGAAAAAGAGATCAGAAATGTTTTTAATTTATTATTTTGAAAAGGCTTGTGTATTAAATTCTATGGTAACTTCAATAAGCAGATAATTACATAGTAAGTGCCAGGTTATCAGTAATGAGGGGGCGGAGGGTATCAAGGGAAAGAGAGAGAGAGAAGGAAGAGGGGGAGAGGGGGTGAAAGAGAGGGAGGGGGATGGGGGAGGGAGAAGGAGAGAGAGAGGACTAACTGGTAGTGAGGGTCTCCTTCCTCTCCAACTTGCAAGCCGAGTTGAAGAGAACACCCTTCCTTAAAAAGGTGACTGCTCTTTAAATGCAGCTAAGATGTTGCAGTTATCTACTACAACTTCCAAATAAGATCCATCTGTTGTTGGCGTAGAGCCGAGGGCAACAGAACAGGTGCCAAATACCTTGCTTGTGATCGTAGGCAAGCTAAATGAACCACGTGACACCGCCTCAGTTTCTTTATCTGACAATAGGCGATACAGCACTTTGGCCTGTGTACGCCACACGATCAAATACGAAAGTGCTCTGGAAGGATCAAGCACTTACATTAAAAATAAGGTGGTGATAGCATAGCTGTCCTTTGTTAATCTATCTCTACATGAGGCAGAAAATAAGCTTTAGCCCTACAACTTAACACACTGCTTATTTCTTATGGGATGGATTCAGGGTTGCCATAATGCTATGCATCACTAATTTTATAGAAAATATAGAGTAAAAAGCCTTACCAGTGAGGGAAAATTAGGGTGAACAGCCCATATTTCTAAAAAGAATTGGATGCAGGGAAGTTCACCTTAGAAACAATTGTGCAAGTGGCTTTGAAGTCAGTAAGAACCTTAGTGAAACAGAGCTTCCTGGGAAACTAGTGTTGTTATGCCTAATGATCCTACCTGTTAATGACACCAGAGCATTTTTCACCTCTTGGTGTTTCTAACAAGAATCCATTCACCTAAAACACACTTTCTAGGAAACATTTTGAGGAGTCTTGGA
Source organism: Phoca vitulina (assembly GCF_004348235.1). Taxonomy (NCBI): domain Eukaryota; kingdom Metazoa; phylum Chordata; class Mammalia; order Carnivora; family Phocidae; genus Phoca; species Phoca vitulina. The sequence continues at coordinate 32,084,135 of NW_022589710.1, read as the reverse complement.
AGGAGCAGCTTAATACCAACAGCCAAAATGCATTTATACCTCATAATTTTTTATAGCTGCTAGCTTCAGTGTATAAAGGAAGGAAGGCATATGCTAAAACCCCAACAAGCTTCACATTCTCTCATCAGCTGTCAGTTTTTTTTTTTCTTTTCCCTGGAACACAGTTCTCTGTGGAGGGGTCATGACTGGGAGAGGTCATGAAGAGACCAGTAGCATGTGGGTCACATTCTGTCTCTTGATCGGGGCACTAGTTATATAGAGGTTCAGATTGTGAAAATTCATCCAGCTGTACATTTCTGACTAGTGGACTCGTCCTTAGTGTATTACACTATAATACAAAGTTTATCCAAGAAAACCCAAAAACTTAAGACTAGATGCTATCCCTGGGGACTGAAAATGGATGAAGGATAATTGGTCCGATGGGAATTTAGGGTTATTTGTGATTAGGAGAGAAGAGAGAAGTCAGTGCGGAGAGGGAAAGAACATGAGCGAGAGAAAGCAAACCGGGGGCTGCAGTATCAGGGAGGCCCAGGAGGCCCAGAGGGGTCTGACTTCAGCTCCTGGATCCTCCAAGTGTTGGAAGATACCGTACTTACTTGTCAATACTAGATTTTGTGTCAGCAATCTTGTTTAGGCTGGAGATCTTGAATCCATATGCATTGCCTCTTTGGCCTTTATTCATGTAATTTCCAAACGCCAAAACCACTTCTAGCAACTGCTTCAGGGCGCGGCTCCGAAACACCTCTTCTGAGCCAGAACGAATTGCTTCAAAATAAAGCACACACAAACACAACTACTACAACCAAGACTCTTCAGTGATACCCATCCTAAATCCACACACCTGAGAGCAGATACTGAAGATGTAAGACTGGGTCATTGGACTACCAGGGAGCACTTACAAAACACCTAATCCAGAAGCAGAGAGCGAGGGGACAGGGAGAGCCAGCTGACCCACAGGTAGCTGCACAATCCTATCCTTTCTTAGTCCTTTTCTTGGCTGATTCATCAACCATAAGCAGTTAAGAACACACAGAAAGTGACTACATTTCCCACATTCCTGTGCAAACACTTTCTTGCCCGGTGTAAGTCAGATCAACAGGATTATTGATCAAATCTATTGACAAAAACACCTGGCCAAATGTGTTTCATGTTACAGCTTGTTGTTGTCATCAGGGATTGGGGCTTGAGCACAGTCCTGAGTCCAGTCTGCACTCTGTGGCTGTGCTCTTCAGCTGCCCATGTTTCAAACACTTAAAAATTTAATAGCCTTAAATCTTCCCCGAGAAATATCTAGTAAAGCACCACTGCGATAAAGCTAGTTACAGATTTAACGCTAGTAACGGTCAAATATATTTCTCACCAACTCCCAGGAAGTTAAAAGCCCACTTCTACAGAGGAGCCCAGGAGATGTGCTGTGAGCTCCAGAACCCAGGCTAGACCAGAGGGCTAAGTGTGGACCTTAAGTAATTACCCATCAGAATACCAAAAGATTTTAAGCAAAAAAAAATCACCCAACAGATCCTGTTTACTATCTGCACTTGGATTGTATTTGCAAACGGGCACTTATGATGAACATCATTTTCAATCTGGAGGCCTGACTTTACCTTCCACTTTAGGTTTCACTTCTGCCACACGCTCTGCAAACTTCTTTTTGAAGTACAGTGATTGTAATCTTTGCTGATAATGATTAATTCTGTAAGAGCAAGCATGGATTGATGAACATTTATTTACTTAAGATGTCTATGTTCGCTCAATGGATATGAAGGTACCTTAGAGCATGCCCCCCCCAACACACACACACACACACACACACACACACACACACACACACACACACACACAC